>NW_026513637.1:0-249567 GCF_027244095.1 Hemicordylus capensis | reverse complement strand
CCAATCCAGAGGGTGCCCAGCCCTTTCTGACGTGAACCCCCTGGGGGTTTAAATGCTTGTGCTACACCAAAATTTTTCCTCTTTCTCTCCGCAAAGACCCCCCAAAGAATCAACAGGAGGTAAGTACATGGCCAATTTTTTTCTTATCAGTTTATGACCATGTGCTCAGCCTTGCTGAGCCGTTACATTTTTAAATATGTTTCAGAACTGAGCTTTCTATAATTAAGGAATTGTTTAAAATGTCTTCTCCTTGCCTTTCAAAGCACATATTCTGTCTTTTAAAATCTCCCCTCAGAGTTTTGTTTTTTTATTATTATTAATAGTTAAGCATGTGCTTAAGTATTAATAGTTAAGACTATTTTAAAGTATGGGCTGATGGTGATTTTAAATATGTTTCAGAACTGTATTAATAGTTAAGACTATTTTAAAGTATGGGCTGATGGTGATTTTAAATATATTTCAGAACTGCTCTTTCTATAATTAAGGAATTGTTTAAAGTGTCTTCTCCTTGTTCTGTCTTTTAAAATCTCCCCTCAGAGTTTTGTTTTTTTATTAGTTAAATGTTTTTATTAGTTAAATGTTAAATAGTTAAGAATGTTTTAAAAGCACATGCTTTTTATTTAAGCTTACAATAATAATGATTATGTTTAATAGTGTTCTATGTTCTTCATGTATTTGAAACCCCTCTCTCTGCCACAGAAACCCTTTTTCACTCAATTATTGTCATTATCCCCTCTTCTCTGACCGTTTTACACCCCTCAAGCCTAGTCACTGCTTCCTCCAGCATGCCTCAAATGCCACCCCCCCCAACAATGTACTCTCATCCAAACACATGCTACCCCCACCACATGTGCTCTCATGCAATCACATGTGCTCTCACCCTACCATGTGCTATCCCTCCACACCCCTCCTCCTCCCTCCCCCCCAACATGTGCTCTCTCTCTTCTTCTCTCTCTGTTTTAAATGATTTATATATATATAATTCTTGTATTTCAATTCCCCTGTTCAGTGCAAACCGCTCTTTTAAACTATTCCTGCCTTGAAGCCATGCTTTTTATTTAAGCTTACAATAATAATGATTATGTTTAATAGTGTTCTATGTTCTTCATGTATTTGAAACCCCTCTCTCTGCCACAGAAACCCTTTTTCACTCAATTATTGTCATTATCCCCTCTTCTCTGACCGTTTTACACTCCTCAAGCCTTGTCACTGCTACCTCCAGCATGCCTCAAATGCCACCCCCCCCAATGTACTCTCATCCAAACACATGCTACCCCACCACCACCACCACATGTGCTCTCATGCAATCACATGTGCTCTCACCCTACCATGTGCTATCCCTCCACACCCCCTCCTCCCTCCCCCCAACATGTGCTCTCTCTCTTCTTCTCTCTCTGTTTTAAATGATTTATATATATAATTCTTGTATTTCAAATCCCCTGCTCAGTTCAATCTGCTCTTTTAAACTATTCCCTCAGAGTTCTTTTTTTTTTTGAATAGTTAAACATACATTATGTATGTGCTTAAATAAAGTACATACAATTCATAAAAGTAATTACAATTAATTATTTTGATATATTCTAGCCATCCATGTATATCTATGGCACAGGAACAGCTTGCTTATGCAACTAAACATAGAACTATGGATACATCAGACTATGATTCAGCAGGTATTGATCATAATTAATAGGTATTATTATCACATATTTGTGAATCATGTGTATTAGTAAGTTTATATATATATTCTGTCTTCTATAGATGACTTTATACTTACACAGCGGTCTAATGTATCTTTGTTCTTGTTTATAGCTCATCAGTCAGAAGGAGTTCCTCCCGTGAAGAAATCAAAAAAACAGGAACATGAGGAATCGGGTAAGTGATCTATGTATTAGAACCCAGCCCCTGTAATACCTTGGGTAGCAACCTTAACACATAATTATGAGTTTTGGAGATCCCCCAGGTGTATTAGTTTTTAAAAAGTGACAAGACTTATATCAGTAGCAGGGGTGTGGGAGTTAGGGCTTATAGTTTTCTAATACCTGTGTATGTGTTCTTGACTTTAGAACTTGCTGGTGATGCTGTGCAACAGCGGCCTGACCAAGCCCAGGTGCTCATATTTGCAAAGGAGCTAATGGAAGCTGGTGAACGTCTAACTCAGTTGAGCCACAAGATAACAGAAAATGAAAAGAGCATCACAGAGAAGCAGAAAATTGTCACGAGGTTCAAGCAGTACCAATCATGCATAACAGAATTTCTGGAAGGAGATGTCAGAAGATACAATCTGCCTGGCATGGCTGACTTTCTGAAAGATATTAAAAATGAACTGATGTATCCCTATAGCAAAACTACATTTGCCACACAGTGGGGAGGTGGTAGGACACTAAACTCTGATACACAAACTGATTCTGATTCTGTACAATCTACAGAAACAGAAGCAGAAACTCTCCCTGAAACACAGAACACTGTTGATTCAGTTGTGAGTTACCACTCAGACACTGATGATGGTGAAGGTGGGGATGTGTACTTAGAGCCTATCAGGAATTGGGAAAGGCTCAACAACCGCTACAGAGCCCGTGAAATGTATTTTGAATTTCATTTTGTGAATTTACATAGAGCACGCTCCTATCATGAAGCCCTTGCGGGCATACACACTGCCATCCAGAGTCTATTAGACACTGTAAATAGGGTGATAGGCCCCAATGATTATGTTCAACTCCGATTACAGGGTGACCGCCTGAATAATCCACTGTTTATGGTCAGAAGAAACAGGAATGAGTTAAATGCTGAGGAATACTTAACAGCCATTAGCAACTTACTCCAAAGTTATGCTGAAATCTCGGGGGATGATACTTTAAGGTTAAATGTCGTAATAGTAAACCCTCCAGAAGGGGGCTCCCGAAGATCCATAATGACCATCCCTTATAGTTCTATCATAGAGAGAAAACAACAACATTTGATTGATGCTCATATACAAGGTACCAATCTCTGTTTTGCCGGTGGCGTGCTAGCCCTCATGTCAAATAGTCCTACACTTGAACAAATAATAGCTGATGCTGAGAAAATGCACACGGACCTTGGTTGGTCACATCAGAAAAAGGTTTCCCTAACTGATGTGTCAGCTGTTGAACAGTATTTACAGGTCAAGATACCCGTTGTTCACTGGAATGGCACTAAGTGGGGGATTTTTAAAACTGATGAGCAGAACTACACAGACACCTGCTACATGCTGCTGTACAATGATCACTATTATGGGATTAAGAATATTGGTGGGTTCTTTGGGTCCAGAAACTTTTGTCAGATATGTAGTACACCCTATTCTCACACACATGATTGTATGTACACGTGTCGGCGCTGTTTGAGAAAAGAGTGCCCTAAAAAAGTAGGGAGGATACACAGGTGCCCCACATGCAAACTCCAGTGCAGATCCAAGGCCTGTCTAACCATACACGAAAAACTTGCATCAGAGGATAAGGTAGATTGCACTCTGAGAATATTATGTTCAAAGTGTGATCATTATGTAGATTTAAATCATGAATCTAAAAGGGTGTGTCAAGGGAAACAGTGCCGTACCTGTTATGACTATTTTGAGGGGGATATTGAAAATCATGACTGCTACCTAGGAAAAATTAAGCAACCTAAACTATCAATCAGATATGTCTTTTATGATTGTGAATGTAGACAGGAAAGTGGGGTACATATACCGAATCTAATTGTAGCAAAAGCTTTTAAACAGGAAACAGTAAAATCTGTTCCTAAAAAGAAATGGAAGCCCGCTGGTGAGAGCTGGGAATTTAAGGGAGACACCTGTCTAAAGGACTTTATTCGGACATTTACCTCAGACCTGAGTTTCAAGAAAACCCATTTCATATGCCATAATTTCCGTGGATATGATGCCTATCTAATCCTAGGGGGGATACTCAAGGAGCGGTTTGATGTTGATTTGATTACTCAAGGTGGCAAGGTGATATGTATAACTATCAAAAGATTGGGTATAAAATTTCTGGACTCCCTATGTCATTTACCAATGGCCCTGGCAAAGTTACCCAAAGCCATGGGCTTCCAAGAGGCTAAAGGATATTTTCCCCACTTCTTTAATACAGAAGAAAATTGGGAATATGTAGGGGAAATGCCTGACCCCATACATTATGGTTTTGACAGAATGATGCCCAGTGAAAGGTCAGCGTTCCTGGCTTGGTATGAACAGAACAAGTCAAACACCTTTGACTTGCAGAAGGAACTGGCCTCTTACTGTCATCAAGATGTAAACATCTTAATGCAGGCCTGTACAAAATATAGACATGAGCTCATAGAGATGACCCTCCGAACCGTTCCTGTGCGCAAGGGTAAGAAATGGGTCTTTGAGTGTGTGGGTATTGATCCTTTTCAATACCTCACCTTGGCTAGTGTGTGCTTAAAAATGTATCGCTACAAGTTTCTTGAGGAGGGCAGGATTGCCATACCCTCTCCAGATAATTATCACAAGCAGTGTAAAAGATTCTCCACACCCTCTATTCAGTGGTTGGCATATATAGAGCAGAAGGAAAAGATAGATATTCAGCATGCTTTGAAGGGTGGGGAATTTAAAGTTGTAATCCCCAGAAACCTAAGGTATGTTGAAGATGAAGCCAAAGAGTATTACCTCGATGGCTATGCTGTCATAGAGGGTAAGAAGACAGCCTTTGAGTTTAATGGATGCTTTTGGCATGGCTGTCCCCAGTGTTATGATTCGCAGGCCCAGCACCCCCTGCTGGCCAAAACATATGAATTTCTTCACAATGGTACAGAAAGAAAATCAGCTGTGCTAAAGAAGATGGGTTTTGAAGTCAGATCTATATGGGAGCATGAGTGGAATAACATCCTAAGAACCTCTGCAGAAGTGCAGAGTTTCTTGGCAGAGCAGCAGTTTCCAGAGTCTCTGCAGCCCAGGGATGCATTATTCGGGGGTAGGACCGGCTGTGTTAGCTTATATTACAAAGCAAAGAGGGATGAACAGATCCATTATAGGGATTTTACCAGCCTGTATCCTTTTATTATGAAACAGAGAGAGTATCCTCTGGGGCATCCCAAAATCATTTATGAGAACTTTGGACCCCTCTCTGACTATTTTGGCTTAGCCAAAGTGAAGGTCTACACACCCCGGGGACTTTTTTTCCCCGTACTACCCGTCAAAGTGGATGGGAAACTCATATTCCCTCTATGCATGACTTGTGCAACTACCAAACAGTTGGAAGAATGTGAACACACGAATGAGCAGCGGGCACTTACTGGTACATGGTGTACAGTCGAACTGATGGAGGCTATGGCCAGGGGGTATAACGTTGTGAAAATCTATGAGGTGTGGCATTTTGAAAAAAAATCTGACAAACTCTTCACAGGTTATATCAATACCTTTCTCAGGCAGAAGCAGGAAGCATCGGGGTTTCCCCAGTGGTGTGTTAGTGCTGAGGATAAAGAGAAATACATCCGCGATTACCATAAAAGAGAAGGAGTGCTCTTGCGCCAGGATCAGATTGATGTCAACCCTACAAAGCGTCAAATTGCCAAATTGTTTTTAAATTCTTTGTGGGGTAAGTTTGCTCAGAGAACAAACCTGCCTAACACATCCATTCTGAGGGACCCTGATATGTTTTTTCACTATCTGTTTTCAAATAAGTATGAGGTTTCAATGTGTGAATTTATTGATGATGACACATGCTGTGTTTGTTGGAAACATACCCAAGACCGCATAACAACCTCAGGTACCACCAATGTTTTCCTAGCCTGTTTTACAACAGCCTACGGCCGTCTAGAGTTGTACCAACTGTTACACAAACTGCAAGACCGCTGTTTATACCACGATACAGATTCTGTGATATTTGTAAGCCGTGAAGGTTTGTACAACCCACCCCTCGGTGATTTTTTAGGGGAGCTGACCAGTGAGCTGCCCTCAGATCAATACATCACTGAGTTCGTGAGCACCGGTCCTAAATCTTACGGGTACAAGTTGTCTGGGGGCGAAACCTGTGTAAAGGTGAAAGGAATAACTTTGAATTATGCGAATAATCAAAAAATTAATTTTGACACTCTCAAAGATCTTGTCTTTGCCTACACTGCTGGTGAGGTCCCTCCCCGTGAGATTGTAGTGGAACAGAAAGGTATAGTAAGGAACAAAAAGCAGTGGACGCTCGAAACAAAAACTCTAAGGAAAACACAGAGGGTTGTTTTTGACAAACGTGTCATTGTTAACGGGTTTAAAACAGTGCCTTACGGTTTTTAAATGGATACCCGCTGGCAGCACCCCTTCTCAGCCATTCTGGCTGGTCCTAGTAACTGTGGCAAAAGTTTTTTTATAAAAAACATGTTGGACAATGCTCACTCTGTCCTATCTGTTGTTCCTGATAAAATTGTATGGTGTTATGCCTGTTGGCAGCCTCTGTATAAAGAACTGGCCTGTAAATATCCAATCATTACCTTTGTGAAGGGTATACCCTTGCAGCTGACAGATGATGAGCTGTTACCCCCCAATAAAAACTGCTTTCTGGTACTGGATGACCTTATGGCTTCTTGTTCTGACAACAGTCAGATTGAAAAGGGGTTTACGCAATACGTTCACCACCGGAACCTGAGTATTTTTTTCATTACACAGAATGTATTCTGTAAAGGAAAAGCCGCACGTACCATAAGCCTTAATGCTAAGTATATGGTGCTCTTCAAAAATCCTAGGGATAAGTTACAGATTGTAACTCTGGCACGTCAAATTTTCCCAGGCAATGTCAGATATTTCATGGAGGCATACGCTGATGCTACTCAAAAGCCCTATGGTTATCTGGTTGTGGATTTAAATCCTGAAACCCCAGAATCCTACAGGCTCAGAAGTGGCCTTTTCCCTCCTGACTGGCCAGTGGTGTACACCATGAAGAAAGTACAGCCCGGATACAAAAGGGGAGGTCTTTAATCTCTGGTGACACATATTACAACCAGGCCTCCTCTGAGGGACATCATGTCTAAATGCCTGAAGAGAAATCTTGCCCTCTTAAAACTTATTATTAAAACTTCACCAAAGCAGAGAAAAGCCATTTTATGCTCAGCATCTGATGACCTAATTGCTGCTATATCAGAGATAGCGTTGAACACCTTGAAAGGGAACATTCCTTTATCCCCAAGACAGGTGAGCTTACTAAGAAGAAGGCGCAGCATAATTAAAAACCTGAGTAACAAACGTGTGTCTCTAAGAAAAAAGAAGCTGCTTGTAAAACAATCTGGGGGATTTATTGCTCCTCTCTTAAGCATTGCCATTCCTCTGATAACGGGTCTTCTAACTAGACGCTAATGGAACACGCTGAAAAAATGTTCTTGGTTCCTAAAAGTCAATTAGAAGGTTTAAAGACTAATTTTCCCAAGGAGGAAAACATCAGGACTGGTGCTATCTATGCTTTAGATGCTGAAATGCAAGGGGTTCTTCAGAGGACAGGTTTAACAGAATATGAAAAAGCTAAACTCTATGAAGCTCTACTTCAAAAATATTTAACCCACGTAAGAAAGGGTGATGAAGAGAAAGGAAAACTAAACCTGTTTCTACCCCAACCCGAGCTGCCTGCTGCTGAAGTTCCACATAGCCCGGATCCCGCCTTTCAGGAAATCTTGGACACTTTACCTGTGCGTTGTAGGAACCCAGCAAAGATTTTGTTAAACAAGCTGAGGCATAATGCTCCAGTTACAGCGTGGGATGAGAGGGGTCGTTTTGTCTATAAAGGTGCTGCTGTTGAAGGTTCCAACATGGTTGACCTGATCAAAGCATTCACCCAAGTTCATGCACTGCCCCCCAAACGTTTCCCTAAAGGCTGGGATCTGTTCATGAGCGGTTTGGCAGAGTTAAATGTCCCTACCTCTATTGCAGGAAACCCTACCAGCAGGGAGTTTTTGGAGCATGTGAAGAATCCTACCCCTAGAGCTAGCCCTCTACTCTCAACTCCTACACCCCGGACTCCTAAAATACCCTTGAGAACTCACTGGCTCCAGTTGTAACCTGTTACATAATGTGACAAATAAATTTTTTCTCTGAAATATATATTTTTTCCAGATGGTAGTTGCTGTTTTTTTGTGGGTAAGGAAGACACAAGCACACATACTCTTTTTTTTTTTTTTTTTAAGCCTCAAGGCTTACTTTATTGTTCTGTGAAAATCAGTACAAGATCCACAGACTTGGGTGTTTTGGAAACAATTTGGGGCATGTCTAGGTATGCATTTCTTTTTCTTAACATACATCTCCACCATTTGGTCATTTCTTTCTAAATCCTCAGAATACAATTCTTGAATCTGTTTAAATGTTAACCCCTTACTCCTCTGTTGCAGAAAAAACACACAGTGGTAGCCACATGTCACGGCATCTGAAGCTTGTAGCTGACGTTGTTGAAAGATTATCTGGTTGGCATTTTTTCTTAGGAAATTCATGATGGTTTTGGGAAACAGAGGGTAATTTGGGGGGTGTCCATAAGAATCAAAAAATTCTCCCCGGTTGTCCTCTGTCAAGTAAATGGCAAGCCAATGCTCTCCGGCCTGATTGGAAGGATGCGTGTTCACCACTAGACCGGTCGGTCTTTGTAGCAGTCTCTTTCTCGGCAACCCATCATTAGGAAAAACTCCAAAGAAGGTCTTTTGGGAGCAGGGGCTTACAGACAACACACGAGTTAACTGTATGCTATCCATTTCACATATAGTCAAACAGCACATTCCTCCTGTGATTTATCTCTATGAGATTATCGAATACGGCATACACAAGCATGTTGATTGTTGTCGGTAGGGGTCTGGCAAAACGTATTTCTGCTCTCAGGTTCCCGGTTTTAATCAGGGAATAGTGACCCCCACATTCTTGGTCTGGAGTCAGATCAAAAGCTAGCAGTGTGTAGCCCTTCCTATATTCTTCCCTGTTAATGAGCAGTGCTCTATCTTCCAGATGCTTACCAGTGGCCTGCGCAAGGCCCATGTACTCGCGGACACAATTACCGGTTTGAAAGTCAGGCTGGTACGGCTTCATGGGCACAGGGGTGCTGTCCATATAAAGACATGCAAAGTTAATTTCATAATGTTTGAAATTGAAGGGGTTCTTAGAGAATGTTCCGCTAAAGGCATCATTATCCACAAAACCAATTATGACAGTTTTGGGTAGTTGTCCTAAAAATAAATTTTCCTGATTGCTGACACGACTTCCAATCGGTATGCTAAACACTTTCATACTCACACGGTCCACAGGGTATTTCGCATTGGCTGTGAGCAAAGCCTCTGCATGTGCTAAACGCACAACAGGGTTCAGGTAACATTTCTTGATAAAGAGAGAAGCTGACACTATCTGCAACTTGTATTGGGGGTTAGCCCCATCAGCCATCAAACAGAATGCATCCTTGCTGCGTGTTAGCTTAATTTTCACATCTACACCATTTAACAGTAGTTTTTCTTGAAAAAACAGATCTGCATGAAGACGCCCCAGCAGGTCTACCTTCCGGCTTCTAGCCGTAAAGGCGGCCCTTTCTATAAATCCAGAATTTCCGCCGTCCAACGTTCGGCCGTCCTGATGGGCGGCTGTGTCCTTATAAAATAAACCTGCTGAGAATTGGGTGGCTAGGGTGTTCTCGCTGTAATTCATCAGCGTTTCGATGATAGCCCTGTAGGGATAGGTACTGCTGCTCTGACTGACAAGACGGTCTCCCAGGGTTACATCCACCTGGCTAAACAGGGTCGCAATAGGGTAATTCACTAGCCCTACTGCTGCATCCTGGGCAAGAGCCGTTCCATCCTCATTGACAATTCTACAGCACACGTATAGAAGCGTGTTATTTAAGTCCATGTAAAAATCCCCTGCCCCTGCAATAAAGAAATCCAAAGGGGCATTGTCTGCCAGAGCTGTTAAGGGTGGCACTTCAACATACACGCTTCTTTCAATACTGGTTTGCGTCGGAGCAATTTGAAACAGGTCCAGTTCAGACTTAACACATTCTTCAGAGCTGCTATGTATAAAAGCCATTGTGTGTTTTTAAAAGATATCCCCGGCGGAGCCTCTCCTCTTCCTCTTAGGGCCACGTTTACGCTTATGAGCCTTCGTCTGTCTCACAGCTTTTCTTTTAAGAGGACAGGGAGGTCCCTTTAGTTGCACACGTGATGCTTTTCGTTTTCTCTTGATATACATGAGCCCTGATCCTCTTTGGGTGGTTGGGTTATGGGCCATCCTATTCACAACTGTTTGAGTGATGTGACCAGCAACGTCTTTAGCAATACCTTGGGCGGCTGTTTTAAAGTGTGGTTTAAGGATCCCCAACCCCTTTATCAAAAAGGGTGCTGCCATCCTGAATAGGCGCCGGAATATACCACCTATGCCGGCACCATACATGACAGGCGTGCCCGCATAACCGGTGAGGGCCCTTCCTGCCTGGGCCCTGTAATAGTTTTTGTAAAGGGTGGGATCCCCATAACTTTTCAGAGTTGGCATTTTTAATTTTTTTTTTAAAACTGCACACCTCTCTGGGGCCGAAAGTGCAGCTTCACAATCACCTTGCCGAAACGGAATGATACATTCCGGTCTTGGTCGTTCTTTATTTCTACTGTTATCGTGTTGATGTGGTTTTTGCTCACTGGGATATAGTGGGGCTTATCGTAGACAATGGTAACACGTTCCCCATTTTTCCCTTGTAGGGGTACGTTCCGCAAAAGGCGCACATAGTGGTCTCCCACTATCTGATGTTCCACAATGTCTGTATAAACAAACAGTGTGTTAAACCCCCCAGTTATGTCTGCAGGGAAAGGGAATTTTTTGGTAGGTGTGTCAGGATGGAGTCCTAATATGTGGGCTAATTCTGCTTCCGCTGAAAAAGCAAAAGAATTGTCACGACCATCGATCTGTATATATGAACTCACAGGGTCATATTTCAGGGTCGTACCCTCCATGGCTGCCTTGGTGCTTGCGATTTCATTAATATTGTCAACCAAATCTGTAATGCTTGGGTAATACCCCTTTCGTACAGTGAAGAGCCGCGTCCTTGGCCACCTGGTATATTCAAAGGGTGTATCCTCCGTAATAGTGTTCCAGCTGTGCGGGTACTGTATCTCAGCGAGGCCCACTTCCCACTCTCCAGGAAGATCCAGGGGCTTTGCTAATTGGATAGTGTAGGCAGAACTAGTGTTCTGTGGGAAGGTCTTATGGCTGGCATTACTGGGTAGAGTAACATAAAACCCTCTGCCTGCCATTCTACACCGGTTCGCATAGATCTGAAGCAGGCACCCAGCTGTTGAACTTATCAGGCCAACCTGCCCACTTCACTAAATGTTGTTTTACTCTTCCACGTCCTTTTGTATCAATAATTTTTTCAACCCTGTACACCTTGTCCGCCCCCTCTTTAACTTTCTGCATTTCTTCCTGATAGAAGCTGCCATGAACCGCCTCCCCCATGTAATCTTTTAACAGGTAAACAGGTCTTTCCCTTCTTCTGATGACTTGGTCCACTATAAACAATTCTGTGGTGTAGTTCTGTTCATAGCCTTTCTCAAACCTTCCTTTAATCTTTGAAATCCTGACATGATCACCTTTTTTTAGCATAAGAGTCTTGGCTTTTTTGTGGCTAGTGTTACCGTAAACAGTTTTCCATACAGCCAACTCATTGGAAGGCTTAACATCCACAGGCCTGTTTTGTATGGTTCTGTGAAAACTGTGGTTATAGCTCTTTATGAGTTCCGGTAAAACATCGATATATCTGAAGGTATTGTGAGCTGTGAAAAACCTCCACATTCGTGTTTTTAGTGTTCGGTTAAACCGCTCAACCACAGCAGCTTTGACATCATTGTTCGTGACGAAATGGTGTATTTCTTGTTCCTTTAATAGGGCCCCTACTGTCTTATTTAAAAACTCGCCCCCTCTGTCCGTCTGGAGCTTTCTAGGTTTTCGGCCTTCACTGAAAATAGCTTTAAAAGCCCTGGCCACTTCCCTGCCCTTTTTGTCTTTTAGAGGTACACACCATGCGTATTTAGATAGAATATCCACAACTGTCAATATGTACTTGTAGTCATCGTTGTATTTAGAAAATTGTTGCATGTCCACTAGATCGGCTTGCCATTGTACATCAACCCCTGAAACAACCGTCTTGTTTCTTTTAAAATGTATCCTCGCAGGTTTATGCAGTGTGTAAGCATCCTGCTCTGACAACCATGTCTTAACTTGTCTTTTACTCAGCTTAGTGTTCTGCCTGGCCTCTTGATATAGAGGTTCTACACCACCGTAGCTTCCTACATTCCCTGGTGTGTAATATATTTTCTTTAGGATTTTCTCATGTTCCGCCATGGTGCTACTTAACACAGGTATGAACACACATTTTTTCAAACAAAATTCTTTTATTGATCGTTTTCAGCACAGACACATGTGATACAGGAAAGGTTGACATCGCCAAGATGCATGTTCTCAAAGTTCCTGGCCTGTACAAATAAGAGGGGACAACACTTTAATAAAACAGGGCATTAAGTAAAACAAACTAATCATACACAATAAAAGGCATGTGGCTCACCATCTTGGGAACCTCCACATTTTCATTTAGCTCTTCAGGCATGGCCTTGGTAACCATACCACTATCCATACATTCCTCCTCACCTTCGGCTGCTGATGTAACGCTTACATCCCTTAAGTAAGCCTCTGTAGGGCTGGATGGCCATGGTGTCTCACAATCGTCGCACATCCAACAACGCTGATCGGCACACTGGTACTCCTGAGGCCTGTTTGACATGAAAGATAGGGAGCCAGACTCATCAGCACCCTTATTCAGCTGATGCTTCTTATTCACCCTTTTTTTCCTACGCAGCTTTGGTTTCACAGGAGCTTCTGTTTCAGAATCTGAGGATGATGAACTCACGTTTCTGGGATTGGGGGGTACTGGTTCTCTCCCCTCAGGTTCCACAATCGCCTCTTCAGACTCTCGGGGTCCAGTTCCCATAGATGGTTCTTCAACCGATTCGTCCTGCTCCTCAGCTGCTGTTTTCTCTGCAGGTATTGTAAGTACACATCCATCAGTGACATCCTCCTCACTCTCAGATGCTGATGTGAAACACACAGCCCTACAATAAGAGTAATGATTCTGGCTAGGACTCGGCGTCTCACATTCACATGATGACCAATCTTCACTCGAACTGCAGCATTTGAGCACACAATAGGATACCCTTGGCCTGGATGACCACTGCTCAGATCCGCACCCACACTCATCAGAATATGTATACTCCCCACATGAACTATCACAACATTGCTCATCACACCAATCAAAGTGGGGTCTGCTCCTAACCCATTCTTTTTTCCTACGCAGCTTTGGTTTCACAGGAGCTTCTGTTTCAGAATCTGATGATGATGAGGAACTCACGTTTCTCTGCTTTAGGGCTGTTCCTGGTGGTTCACGGCTCTCAGATTCCCACTCTACTTCTTGAGGATCTCTGTTCTCCGTTTCCACAGTTACACCTTCAGGAGTGGCACAGGAGTCCAGATCTTGTCCATTTTTCAGGCTCGAGGGTGGAGAGTAGGAGAGGCTCCTCATTAAACCATATTTGGAACGACCCCTTCTAGGCTTCACAGGTGCCATCGGTAAAGGTAGGGTCGTGGGGCGTGAGGGTGTCTCAAAATCAGACATTCTCTCTGCAAAACTGTACAATGGTCCCTTCTGCAGGAACCTACACCTGAGCATGCTACTTATATCCACCAGTATCCCTTATCAACCAATAAGAGCACAATGACACGCAGGGTGGGAACTCCTTCCTATTGGTCCTCACATGTCAGGTGGGTAGGGCTCATGGTACAGGAGGCTCTGGGCATGCCTGGGCATGTTCTCTGGAGGGTTTACAACTCCTCCCTACTGTGGTGATGTCATGCCCTTCCGTGGGAGGGGATTGATGACAGCTTGCCCTTCAGTGGGCGGGGCTTGGTGACGTCTTGCCCTTACTAGGCTCTGACTTCACTTTGCCCATACTTCTTGCCCTTACTTAGTCTGTGGCTTCACTTGCCCTTACTTAGGCTCCTCCCAGGTATGTATATAATACTACTCACCCCAAGTCCCAACACCACCATCCTATTCTCTGCCCAGCAGCCTACACACTCTGAGTGAGGGCACTCTAGCCTCCTCCCTGTGCCCATTTCTCACCCACCCACTCCTAACTCAAGCCTTTAAACAAAGAAATCTGGGCCCCACTCCAAATCCACCAGCAGCAGCCTGGATTATTATTCTCTGCCCAGCAGCCTACAGGCTCTGAGTCTGGGCAGCACACTCTAGCCTCTTCCCTGTGCCCATTTCTTAGCTTCCAGCCCAAGCCTATTTTCTGCAGTGTGTGCTCAGCACCACAACCCATTTACAAAGGGCCCTTCTCCCAACTGAGTGTCCCCTGCCCTGAGACACACATCCACTTCTGTCCCTTGCCCCCAAATTATTTCAATTTTTTTTTGGTAAGTTGGGGTTTTTAAAAGAAGCCCCCAAAAGAGATGGCTGGGAGGGGCAGTAGAGTGCCAGGTAGGGGGAGGGTTGTTGCTGCTGGTCATGGTGGGTGATGGTGACAAGGGCCTACTCCCCGAGTCACCCCTGCCCCTGCTTTGGTGAGCAGGCTGGACTTCTCACGTCTGCCTGGACCCATGCCAGGGTCTGCGCCCGGACAGCAATTAGGGAGAGGCCTCCGCTGCCATGTAAGAAATTCTTCCCGTGGCAGATGTAGAGGTGGTGCAGGTGGAGCTGGCTGCCAGTCCAGCAAGATCCACCTTACCACCCTGCCCGATGATCCCTGTGGGGGGTGGGGGCCCAAAGGTTGCATCTGAGGTGGCCCAGGAGGAAGCCCCTGTGCTGGGACTTCCCTGTCCCTGGGACTTCCCAGGCCAGTCCTGAAGGCGGTGGCTGTGGTGGTGGCGTGGCCTAGAAGGATTCAGCAAGAGCACCACAACCAAAGCCGCCACATGCCATAAGAGAGTCCAGCAATGTGGTGTGGGATCACTTTGCGCTTTGCCCTGGTGATCTCAGCCATTCTACCTGCACCCACTGCGAGGCACTTGTTAGCAGAGGCAAGGACCCTAAGCAATTCAGCACATCGGGTCTGCTGTTGCACCTACCCAGCCAGCAGGAACTTCTTATGTCTTTTAATGGGATTTGAGAAAGAGAAGTTGCCAGTGATCTGTGCCTTAAGATACAAATATCTTCCCCGTTTTCTCAGCCCGTCCTTCCCCTCCCCACCACCACCTTATTTATTTTATTGGAAAGCATTATTCAACATCAAAGGCTGGAGGTACAAGAATCTCCCCCCAACACCCGGGATGTGTGTGCTTGTGTTTGCACTGGTTTGATGAAAGATCAACGATGGTTCTTTGAAATGGGAAAGGAATAAAGAACATCTGCTGAGGACACCTGAATGGCAATTCTGCGTCCCAAATGGCCCCTGTGTCTAAGGACTAGGATTCAGGTGGTATACGAGTCTAGTGGCTGGCAATCAAATAAATTGGCTCAGAAATTTGGGAAAGAAAGGATTATATTCTCTCCTCTTTCTTTCTCTCTGTAGTTGATTCAAAGAGCCTGCCTTCCTCCATTCTCAGGGCTCTGCATTTCGGTCGATGCAGCAGGCTGGTGGTTGTTTGTGCTCAGTCTGTTTCTTTAGCTTGAGATATTGAGACTTGCAGGTAAAGCAGCTTCAAAAGCAAGGGCAGTGCGAAAAAATATATGCTTTCCTTAAATCTATGAGACTTACTTCTGAATGAAAGTGCCTAGAATGAGCCACACACAATTCATTTCACTGAACTATGTTTCACTAGGTGTCAGATGGAGGGGTGGGGGGAGCCTGCAATCCTCAAACCACTTTTCTCAAACCCATGCACCCCAAGGAAACAACTTAGCACCCTAATCCTTAACACGTTGACCAGGAGGAAGACTCCACTGATCTCAGAGGTCATTACGGGCTTGTTAGTTCAATACCTGGGGAATAAGTGGGGGATGAGAAAGAGATGGTAACAAGCTGACCAGCCCCAGAAGATTCTCGGACTAAAAGGGCCATCCTTCCTGAGCAATCTAAAAAGGAGAAATAGTTCATTTGCAAAATCTGTGGGAAAGGGGGGAGGGAGCGGTCTGGGGATCCCCTCTCTACCGTTTGACATCTTGCTTCCCCAACCGGATGCAGATTAATCGGACCTGTCGCTTTCAAGTCAAGTGCTGCTTCCCCCCACCCCCACCTCAAGGCTGCGAGCTCCTACTGGGACAAGCCCCGGCGAGGAGCGAGTTTACTGCTAAGGGTTGGTTCTCTAAACTCCGTCTCCCAGGGAGCAGCGGGGGCTATTTGGAGAAGTACTGTACTACTGTGTCATGCCGTGCCTCTCAGACTAGTCAGAGACACCAAGTGCGCAGGTGCGGCGGTGCCCAAAATGGCCACCATGCCAAAGTTTGAAAGCCCAAACAAGCCACTGGCTGTGACAATGAAGGCCGGCGGGGGGAGGGGAAACCTCTGTGCGCCACCACCCCGCCACCGAAAGGAACTTCCCCGAAGGGGAGAAGGTAAAAAATTTAAAAATATAAAAATAAAAAAATAGATAAATTTGCGGACCCCCCGCAGACCAGACCAACCTGGAGCGGGTTCGAGGGGTGCTGGACTGAACTGGCTGGGTCAGGTTCAAGTCCGATCCGTACTCGAACCGAACTGGGAAAGCCAGTTCCGTGCACACCCCGAGTCACAGCATCTAAATATTAGGGGTGTGCAATTTGGATTTTCTGTGTTTCGATTTGTAACCGAATCAAAACAACCATGATTCGATTTGGATCCGAATCTAACCCGTCCGAATCACCCCAAATTCAATTCGGATCCGAATCGCGGCTGATCCGAATAGAATCGATTCAGGTTTCGGATCTGTCCTATTAATTTCTCCAGATTCCCAGCTTTCATTAAAAAAAAAAAAAAAAAGCTAAGCTCTAGCTCTTATAGAAGTGGAGTTTGGAGCAAAATGTGTGGTCACTATTTTTTAAGTGTTCGGATTCTTTGGTGTATGATAACTTTCACGAAATGAATCATTATGAGGATTCATTAGACACCTTCATTTCTTCTATTCATTTTGACTGTCTTTTAGACAGTGCCAATTGTCAACTGCCATGTGCCAACTACACCCCACTCCCACCCACAAGGCAGTGAGGTACTACTCAGTTTAAGTTAAGTGCCTAATGGGTAGAGGCCACCACCCAAATTGCAGAGGAATTGGACAAAGGGCTGATTTTTGGTGAATCTTTGAAGGTTTCGTGTCTTTGAGGCAGATTTGGGGGCATAAAGTGGGATCTGGGGTGGAAGAGTGTGGTGAGGTGGTAGTGCCTAATGGGAGGAGGCTACCACCCAAATTATTATTATTATCATTATTTCTTGTTTACACTGTCAGACAGGTGTTATTGACTGGTTTGTTTTATCCAGACATCGAGTCCTTCACAAGGACCTGGGATGCCAGAATTTTATTGTCAATTGTTATAGATATCGTCGCAGAATATAGGCTGTTCCCAGTAAAGCTGCTTTTTGTAATTGGCTGGTCGTGATTTCTGTGGCCCCTGTGGTGTTGAGGTGCTCTTCAAGGTCTTTTGGAACTGCACCCAGGGCGCCAATAACCACTGGGATTATTTTGGTCTTTTTCTGCCACAGCCTTTCAATTTCAATTTGTAGATCTTTGTATTTGGTGATTTTTTCTATTTCTTTTTCTTCTGTTCTGTTATCCTCTGGTATTGTTATGTCGATTATTTTGACTTGTTTTTCTTTCTTCTCGACTACATTTATATCTGGTGTATTGTGTGGCAGATGTTTGTCTGTTCGTAGTCATAATATTTTTACATCTTCATTTTCTTCAACTTTTTCAATTGTATGGTGCCACCAATTTTTGGCTCCAGGTAGCTCGTATTTGTTGCATATGTTTCAGTGTATCATCCCAGCTACCTTGTCATGCCTTTGTTTGTAGTCAGTCTGTGCGATCTTTTGACAACAGCTGATTAGGTGGTCCACTGTTTCATCTGCTTCTTTACAAAGGCGGCACTTGCTGTTTGTTGTTGACTTTTCTACTTTTGCTCTTATTGCATTTGTTCATAGTGCCTGTTCGTGTGCAGCCAGTATTAAACCCTCTGTTTCTTTCTTCAAGTTGCCATTCTTAAGCCATTGCCAGGTCTTGGTGATGTCTGATTTTCCAGTTATATTGTGCAAATATTGGCCATGCAGTGGCTTATTTTTCCATTTTTCTGCTCGGTTCTGAACTTGTTCATTCTTGTAGGCCTGCTTTGTTTCATTGGTGTTGAATAGTTTCTCGTTCTTGACCATTTGAAGTGCATCTTCTTCACTGTCCTTTATATATTCTTCAAGGCCTCTTTTCTCCTCCTCTGCTGTTTGATGGACTTGAAGCATTCCTCTTCCACCTGAGCTGTGAAGGAGGTATAGGCTATCCACATCACTGTGGGGGTGCAGAGCATGATTGATGGTCATAATTTTCCTGGTCTTAAGATCTAGCGTCTCTAGCTCTGCCAATCTATTATTCCTGCGGTGTATCTGATAACAGGTATAGCCCAGGTGTTTATGGCTTGTATGGTGTTCCTGCCATTGAGTTTGGACTTGAGGATTTTTCTAACTCTCCTGATGTATTCACTTCCCATTTTTCTTTTAACTTCAGTGTGTGCAATGTTATCAGCCTGGAGAATGCCCAAGTATTTGTATTGTTTTTTCTCTTCTAGGTTCTTGATGTTGCTTCCATTGGGCAGTTCTATTCCTTCTGTTTTTTTCCCTCTGTTCATTATTAATGCAGCACACTTGTCTAGTCCAAACTCCAGTGCTATATCGCTACTGAATATACGGACAGTGTTTAGCAGTGATTCGATTTCTGACTGGGACTTTCCATACAACTTCAGATCATCCATGTACAGCAGATGGTTGATTTTACTTGATGTTTTAGATGTTTGGTATCCAAGGCCTGTTCTGTTTAGTATTTCTGAAAGTGGAGTCATGGCGATTACAAATAACAGAAGGGATAGTGAGTCCCCTTGGAAAATACCTCTTCTAATGCTAACCTGTCCAAGTATCTCACCATTGATTGTTAACTGTGTACTTCACATGCTCATTGCTTTTTTAATGAATATCTGAATGTGTTTGCTGACACCAGTTGTTTCTAAGCATTTTAGTATCCATGTGTGAGGCAATGAATCGAAGGCTTTCTTGTAGTCAATCCATGTAACACTTAGATTGGATTTTCTTCTCTTGTAATTTTCTAAAATCATTTTGTCAATCAGCAGCTGGTCTTTTGTGCCTCTGGTGTTCGGGCAATTTCCTTTCTGTTCAACTGGAAGCTGTTTGTTAGTTAATAAGTGTTACATCACTTCCTCTGCTATTATTCCAGTTAATAATTTGAACATGGTTGACAGACAGGTTATCGGTCTATAATTACTTGGAACTGCACCTTTTGTTGGGACTTTCATGATGAGATGAGTTTTCCCAGTTGTTAGCCATTGTTCAATATCACCTCCTTGCAAAATGAGATTGAACTGTTTTGATGGTTGTTTATGAAGGCTTGTTAGGTGTTTAAGCCAAAAGCCATGCAGTTGATCGTCGCCTGGAGTAGTCCAATTTTTAATTTTCTTTGCTCTTTCACTTATTAATTCTGGTGTTGTTATTAGATCTTGCATTTGTTGGTTACATTTTTTGACCTCTTTCATCCAGCCTGCTTTTTTATTATAATCTATTGGATTGTTTTATAATTTTCCCCAGAATTGCACTGTTTCTTCTTTATTTGGTGTTTCTAGGTTTCTTGCAGTTTCTCCTTCTATGCTTTGGTAGAAACATCTCTGATTTGACTGGAATTGGAGATTCTGCCTGTGTTGTGTAATTCTAGCTTCGTATCTGCTAATCTTCTTTGACACTGCTGTTATTTACTGCTTTATTATTTCCAGGACTTCTCTAATTTTCCTTGAATCTAGGTGGTATTTTTGGATCAGATACTGTTTGGTGTTTTCATTCTTCAGCTTCTTGTCTTTCATATCTTTCAATTTATTAGCATCCTATCTAAGCCTGGAGATTTTATTTTCTAATCTAATCTTCCATTTAGGTGATATACTACTTTCTTTTTTTACAGGTCCACTGATCTTATATCCGAGCTCTTGTGTTGTTATTGTTGCTGCACTGTACATTAGCTGGTTTGTTTCTTGCAAATTATTGGTTGTTATTTCTGCAAGTGCAGCACTGACATCTTTTAATGCCTGAGGAAGTTGTTTTTTGGCAACTGTTTTTAGAGCTGGAAGTCAAACTCTGGTGGTTGCTTGGTTCATGTGCTCAGTTTTGTTTTTTGTGTGTTTGTGGTTTTTTGTGTGTTTTGTTTTTTTTGCTTTAGTTCTTGTTGCTTTTCTGTTAAACAGCATTTGGGTTTTTGAGGTGAAAGCAAAGGGGAGGTTGCTTGGTTTTGATTTTGAAACAGTTCAGCAACAGTGGCATCCTCTATTTCCAACACCTCCTCCACCTGCACCTGAGCAACTTCTTCAGTTGGTGGTAATTCTTCTTCCATATCTTGAGCCTGTGTTGCTCTTTGCAGTTCTTCCAGCTCAACTCCTGTGAATACTTTATTTCTTATTATGAATCTTCTCTGGTCTGCTAGCCTTTGTTCTGTTATTTCTGTATCTGGATACTTCTCTTTCCAAATTTGGTACATTCTTTAAAATAACCTCTTCTAGTTGGACTGGACTTGTATGGTTGGACCTCAGGCATAGCTCTCATGTTCCTCAGAGCACTCAAGCCCCACAACCACGCCAAAGTAGTGCCTCACTGGGGGTGTTGTTATTATTATTATTATTAATTTGATTTCTATACTGCCCTTCCAAAAATGGTTCAGGGCGGTTTACACAGATAAATAATAAATAAATAAGATGGCTCCCTGTCTCCAAAGGGCTCACATTCTTTAAAAAAACACAATCTAGACACCAGCAACAATCACTGGAGGGATACTGTGCTGGGGGTGGATAAGGCCAGTTACTCTCCCCCTGCTAAATAAACAGAATCACCATGGTGAAAGGTGCCTCTTTGCCCAGTTAGCAGGGGATAACTGGATGTAGAATGTATCTGTCTAGCTCAAGGTGGACAAGCGAGTGTGACAGCATGGTCCTCTAAATTTGATTTAGTTTGGAAAGAGAGAGGAATGGTCATTGTACCCTGGATGAAAGGATGTTTTTGGCTTCAAGTGGGTAATGAAAGCAAAACCAGCCTCTGTCCTGTTTTTCAAATAGTCAGCATCACACATGAAAAGAAGCGGCTGTCTCCAAATACAGTGGAGGAAAAAGGGGAATTGTACATATTCAATTAGGGAATAAAGCCAAATGGAAAGGGTTAAAAATTGTCACTTTTCTCCAGTATTTCCCTTAAAGGCATCATCTCATACTGTGTGGGGAGGAGGCAATGGTAAACCCCTCTGCCCTCCTGTATTCTTCCATAGACAACCACAGGGCTCTGTGGTCTACCTTTACTTTACAAGCCTCCGATCTCTCCAGCAGCCACACTGTGGAGGTGATCGTGATTTCAGCTCCTATAATGGAGCCCATTAATGCTGAGCTGCCTGTTCCCATGCTGGAACCTCCTTCGAAGGTGACTTGAGCAGCGCGAAGCTGAGCAGAGAGCCTAAAGCGTCCAGAAGGCGCTTTAGAGGCTTGCGGCCTGCCTTCACTCAGGGGAGGGGCTGCGTCAAGAAAGGCCGGCTTGAAGGGAAGGGAATGTGGCAGCCCCCCCTCCACCCAAGCAATGAACTTTGCTTCCCAACTGTAGGTGGCCAAGGCATGTAAGCGGAGCGAAAAGGCATTTCCTCACCCACGCTGTTCTGCAAGTTGGGGTGTAAAAGCAGACATAGCAGCTTTGGAAGAGAAAAAGAAAGTCGTACGGCACTTCCTAACCAATCCAGGATAAAGGCAGGGATTTAAGCTTTGCAAATTCAGAGCACACCTCTGGCACGCCTTAATCTGGCACACCTCTGGCATGCATGTTTCAATATCGGGCCCTACCCACATGGCGGGACACACTCTGGATCTGGTTTTTGCCGACTGGGAAATAAATGATCTGGAGGTGGGGGAATTTGAGACCACTCCCTTGTCATGGACAGATCATTATCTGGTGGGGTTTAGTTTGACTGCTCCATCTGCCCTCTGCAGGGGTGGTGGGCCGATTAAGATGGTCCACCCCTGGAGGCTTATGGATCCGCTTGGATTCCGGACGGCCCTCCGGGAGTTTCCAGTGTCCAGAGCTGGTGACCCTGTCGAGGACCTGGTTGATCTCTGGAATGGAGAGATGTCCCGGGCTGTTGACATGGTTGCTCCTAAACGCCCTCTCCGAGCCCGAACTGCTCCTTGGTTTTCCTCTGAGCTTAGGGGATGAAGCAACTCGGGAGACAGCTGGAATGACGCTGGAGGAAGAGTCGTCATGAATCTGACCGAATACGGGCTAGAGCCCATTTTAGGGACTACTCCGTGGCGGTGGGGGTGGCGAAGAAATGCTTTTTCTCCGCCTCCATTGCATCTGCTCAGTGCAGACAAACAGAGCTGTTTCGTGTGGTAAAAACCTTGCTCCACACATCCCCCCAGACAATGGGGGAGGAGTAATCTACAGCCCATTGTGATCAGTTTGCTTATCACTTTGCAGATAAAGTCTCTCGCATCCATGCCGATTTGGACTCCAGAGTTTTGGCAGTTCTGGCAGACGTGCCTCTGGTACAATCTGTTCCCGTTGTGTTGGAATCTTTTCGGTTGGTGCGGCCTGAGGATGTGGACAAGATCCTGGGCAGTGTGTGGGCGACTTCGTGTGCTCTTGACCCTTGCCCTTCATGGCTAATAAAAGCTGCCAGGGAGGGGATGGGCAGATGGATGGAGGCGATCATTAATGCTTCATTAAGGGAGGGCAGGATGCCATCGTGCCTCAAGGAGGCAGTGGTAAGACCACTATTAAAAAAGCCCTCCCTTGATCACTCCAACCTGGATAACTATAGACCTGTGTCTAACCTTCCCTTTTTGGGCAAGGTGATGGAGCGTGTGGTGGCGTCCCAGCTGCAGAGGGTCTTGGATGATACGGATTATCTGGACCCTTTTCAATCTGGCTTCCGCCCCGGGTATGGGACTGAGACTGCCTTGGTCGCTCTAGTGGATGACCTACGCCGGGAACTAGACAGGGGGAGTGCGTCCCTGTTGGTTCTGCTGGACCTCTCGGCGGCGTTCAATACCATCAACCATGGTATCCTTCTGGGCCGCCTCTCGAGTATGGGAATCAGAGGCACTGCGTTGCAGTGGTTCCGGTCATTTCTTGAGGGGAGGGTCCAGAAGGTGGTGCTGGGGGACTACTGCTCGGCCCCGTGGCCGTTGGCCTGTGGTGTCCTGCAGGGATCTGTCTTGTCCCCCATGCTATTTAACATCTACATGAAGCCTCTGGGAGAGGTCATCCGGGGATTTGGACTGAGTTGTCAGCAATATGCGGATGACACTCAGCTCTATCGCTCCTTGTCATCTGATCCTAGGGAGGCGGTGGATGTCCTGAATCAGGGGCTGGAGGCCGTGATGGGTTGGATGTGGGCTAACAAACTGAAATTGAATCCGGATAAGATGGAGGTACTGTTGGTCAGTAGGAGAGCCAATCGGGATGAGGAGATTTTACCGGTTCTGGATGGGGTTGCACTCCCCTTGAAGGAGCAAGTACGCAGCTTTGGGGTATTGCTGGACCCGGCACTGCTTTTGAAAGCTCAAGTGGAGGTGGTGGCCAGGGGTGCCTTTGCATGGCTTCGGATAGTGTGCCAGCTGCCTCCCTTTCTTGAGAAGGCAGATCTGGCCACAGTTACCCATGCCTTAGTCACGTCGCGGCTGGATTACTGTAACGTGCTCTACGTGGGCCTGCCCTTGAAGAATATCCAGACACTGCAGCTAGTGCAAAACGTGGCAGCGAGGGTTTTATCTGGAGCTGCCCTTTGGGAACATATCACCCCCATTTTGAAAGAGTTGCACTGGCTGCCAGTTCGTTTCCGGGTCCAATTCAAGGTGCTGGTTTTGACCTTTAAAGCCCTAAATGGTTTGGGCCCGGGGTATTTGAGGGACCGCCTGCTCCCAAGGGTTGCTGCCTGCTTGACGAGGACATCTGAGGGGGCCCTGCTCCAGGTGCCGACAATGGAGAGGCCCGGCTGTCGTGTACTCGGGACAGGGCCTTCTCTGTCGCTGCTCCTAGACTCTGGAATGCTCTCCCAGTGGCCATTCATTCCTTGGACTCCATCACGGCTTTTAGAAAGCTTGTAAAGACTTGGCTTTTTACCCAGGCTTTTACATAATCGTTTTTACTGCTGCTTCTGTGTGTTTTTACCTGTTGTATTGTTTTTATGCCTGTTTTTATATGTGTTTATATTTTTTAGCTTGATGTTTTTATTGCCTTTATATTGTATGTTTTAATTTTTGTAAACCGCCTTGGGGTTGTCTTTTAACGAAAGCCAGTATATAAATGTAAAAATAAATAAATAAATAAATAAATAAAACCCCAGACATGCTTACTTGGGAGTAAACAACCCACAGGTCAGGGAGCACGGCTTGCGAGGAAATGGGCACAGCTGAGGGACTAGGTTTGCTATGCTGCATGTGAATGATGACATGGGAGTAAGCCCACCTCAGAGAGAGGGGGGCTCATTTTGGAGGAAAAGAGATCAGGGGAGTGGAAGAAGGAAAAAATAGGAAGAAAAGGAGGGGGACGAGGAGCCGAAAGGAACAGGCTACGCAGGGCGAAGGTGGAAACCGTGGCAGCTGAGAGCAATTTATGCTGAAGGAAATGCCACTAAAGTTCCATCAGGTTTACTCCCAAGTAACACGTGCATCGGAAACATTTTCCAGCCCAAGAGGCAGATACTTCTACAACACACACACACACACACACACACACACACACACACACGTTGTACGCACTGGAAGATGCAGCCTTTAATACCACTTTCCACAAGCGCTCAAATTGCCTCAATACATATGTATTTAAAGAGACAAAAATAGATAAAGAACTGAAGCTTGAACCCCCAAAGTTAGTGCTTTGCATGTGTTTTCTTTTTTAAAGAGGAGAGTCTAATTTTAAAGGCCAGATCCTAATATTGTTTATCAGTATTAATAAAGAATCAAGCTCCATTAAGTTCAAGGGTGCTACTCCCACACAGCTCTGCTTAGCAAATTCTAGCAATGCCCGCTTCCTGAGAGCAGTTCTCATTCAAATGCTATTACTACTTGTGGCCCGCTTTGGATGGTGCTGGGAGGGACCCCTGGAAAGTGGCCCCGGGCCCACGAGTTGGTGGAGGGATGATCTCCTGCACAATCCTGTGAGTTCACCCGAGTAACTGCTACTCAAGATTTCATGCTCCCATGTTCCCCAAGCCCCTTCCCAGCAATGTCTCAAGAGGCTCGAAAAAGAGCTCCTTAAATGGATTTAGAGGCTGCACCCGCTTGCATAGGGCAATGGAGAGAAGGAGAAATGAGACTCTTCTTTCCCCAAGTGCCTACTTGCCCCCTGCCCTACCCGAATGCGGTCCTGCAAGGGATCGCCCTCTGCTTGGCTGTGTAGACCATCCTCTTTCGGTGCTTGGCAAAAGAAAGGTCTAGTTTCTCCTTTGTTTTTTTCCTGGTTTTTCCCCCCTTCGGTTTTTTCAGGGGGTGCTGGCTTCACGGGCAACAGGGAGGTCATCAGGAGGCTTTGCAGTGTAGGCAGGGCCGCTGGAGATGCAGAAGACTGAGGAGGAGAAACTGAAGGGCAAGGCACTTAGCCTGCAGCGGAGGAGGAAATCAGAGTGGAGCAGGAAGGCTGAGGGAGGACATGATGATACTTTATGGGATCACAAGATAAGCGTGCAGTTGAAGCATGTTCTCACAGCGCAGGTCTTTCGCAATGTGGCTGTAACCAAGATGTAAACAAGGCCTCGTGCTTCAGCCATTAGAGGGTGAGGGGGCGCTCTCTGCCCGAGAACGAGGTCCGTCCAGCCATGGCTCAGCAGCGCAGGGCACCCAGAGGCACAGCAGTAAGCAGTGTGGTGCACTCGGCTGAGCCCCGGAGGCAGCAGTGGTAAGCAGCACGGGGCACCCGGAGGCAGCAGTGAGCAGCACCCACTGCCCATGGGCAGTGGTGACGGAACCGGCAGCACCAAAGCAGTGGCACTGGCATGGTGAGCCCCCCTCAAGTGGCACCCAGGGTACATGCCCTGGCTGCCGCACCCTCATTACGCCTCTGATTGGCACCCTATTGATTTAGTGAAGCTGTGGTCACAGAGACTGCAGTCATAGCTTGATTGGCAAGTGATGGTACAGGAATAGAAACTGCAGCCTGATAGTGTGGACGCTAACTGCCAATTTTGTGAAGATGCAACTGCCTAATAATTTCTGATACCTCACTGGTGGGAGCGTGTTGCTGCCATCTAGCAACACTTTGGTGAAACTACCTTTTCAGCCAGATAGAATAAAAAGGGCTCTGGCTACCCCGAGCTCCCTAAAGTGTGCCCTTCAATGAGAGAACCCCCTTTGTTTGTAAAATTAGGACTTCAACTAAATATTATGGGTGTGGGTGAGATCCACACATGTGAACTCTGCTAGGATGACTCCTAGTGGTAGCAAGGGTAGCAGGTGCTTCTCCAAGAATATTTCCCACTCCCCCATCCACCTAACTGGCACTTTATAGCAAAGGTCATATAATATGGTCATAGGATATTATGCTGTCTGTAGCTTGAATTTATTATTTTAAAAGGCCTCCATGGTTTAAAGAAGCCTCATTCACTCACTCTACCCCAGAACAAGCAACAGAAGCCAGTGCAGCCAGGTAGATAGATGGGAGCCTCCTCCAGCTACTCAGCAATCAGACCAAACCAATCCCTTAGCTGCCCTCCTGGCTAGGAAGTGAGCGAAGGTACAAATTGGAATCTGGGGAGGGAAACAGTGAGTACATTTTCCTCCCACAAAACTCCAGTTGCCTGCATTCGGACGTACCATTTCCAAAACCGGAGGTGAAGCGAAAGGTGATTTGTATTACATAGAAATGTAACAACTTCAGCTTGATAGAAACCTAGGCCTGTTGGATCCTTCATCACTCAGCTCTTGCATTCTGTTCCTTGCTTCCTTGCAGCTTTTATCCATGTGGCTTTACCTGGCCACCCTGGTGGGGCTTAACTTTCTTCGCCGATGGTACCAGGAGAGAGAGATGGTGGACAACCTGACAGAGAAATATGTCTTCATCACCGGCTGTGACTCTAGTTTTGGGAACCTGCTTGCCAGGCAGCAGGATGCCCAAGGCCTGAGAGTGTTGGCAGCCTGTTTTATTTTTATTTATTTATTAGAAACATTTACTATACCGCCCACTCCAAAGAATCTGGGCAGTGCACAAAAACATGCAAACAAGGCAACATTAAAAATTACATTGTAAATTAAAAACCAAAGTAACTAACAAAAAACAAACGAAGTAAACTACAGGGCAAAAGCCTGGCAAAAAAGAAGTCTTCAATAAAGATTTGAAGATCAGTAAGGAAGGGGAATCTGAAGGGGAAGAGAGTTCCAAAGAAGTGGGGCAGCAACCGAAAAGGCCCTTTCATGAGTCCTGGAGCCCCAAACCATTTGGAAATCAGGGACCGACAAAAGGGCCGTCTGAGATGATCTAACAGGATGGGATGAAACTGGGTGGGAGAGATGGGTCTGTAGGTAGACAGGCGCCAAGCCCCGCAAGGCTTTGACGGTCAGAACCAGGACCTTAAATTGAACTCGGAAATGAATGGGCAACCAGTGCAGCAACCGCAGGAGAGGTGTTAGCCTGTCATATTTTCTGGCACCCATGAGTAGGTGAGCCACTGCATTCTGGACCCATTGTAGCTTCCCAATTGTCTTCAAAGGTAACCCTAGACAGAACAATAATCTAAGCAAGAGATAACAAGGGCATGGGTCATTGTCATTAATGCCTGCTGATCAAGGTAAGGGCATAATTGGCGAACCAGATTAAGCCGGGCAAAAGCGCTTCTGGCAGCAGCCTCCACCTGCTGTTCAAGCAGGAGGTGAGAGTCCAAAAGGACCCGCAAATCACAAACAAGCTCTTTTGGGGGCAGCGCCACCCCATCTAAAAAAAGGTTCACATCCAACTGTTGGCCAGTACGAGGGCTGAATAAAAGTAGTTCAGTCTTAGTGGAATTTAGTCTGAGCTTGTTTTGAGTCATCCAGACCTTAACAGCTTCCAGGCATCGAGTAAGCACAGAAACAGCATCTCCAAAATGGTCTGGGATGGAAATATACAGCTGAGTATCATCAGTGTATTGATGAAATCTCACCCCAAACTGGGAAATGACCTGACCCAGCAGCTTTATATAGATGTTAAAAAGGACAAGGGCAAGAACTGAACCCTGGGGAACTCCATAAAGGAGTGGCCATAGGTCAGAGCACCTGCCCTCAATGCATACCGACTGGACATGCCCGCTAAGGTAAGAATGGAACCACTGTAAGACAGTGCCCCCGATACCCAACCCACGCAGGCGGTCGAGAAGGAAAGCATGATCAATAGTGCCAAAAGCCACTGAGAGATCTAAAAGGTCCAGGAGAGGGACACTACCCTCATCAAGGTCCCGAAGAAGGTCATCTACCAGAGTGACCAGTGCTGTCTCTGTGCTATGCAGAGGCCTGAAATCCAATTGATAAGAATTAAGGTAGCTAGTTTCTTCCAAGACCCTCTCGAGCTGGGCACATACAACCCTCTCTAACACCTTTGCTAAAAAAGAGAGGTTGGAGATCAGCCTATAGTTGTCAAGGACCTCAGGGTCCAGGGAGGGTTTCTTCAAGTGAGGGCAAACTATCGCCTCTTTAAGGGCTGCTGGCATGAAACCCTCACGGAACGAGGAGTTAACCAACTCCCGTAACCAAGAATTAACATTCCCACCCGCTGTTCTAACCAGCCAGGAGGAGCAAGGGTCCAAGCAACATGTTGCCACATCCATACACGAAAGAATTGTGTCCATAACCATGACAAACTCAAAGGTGTCCCATGCAACATCACAAGGTGGAATCTACTCAATCTGATTGGATCCTATAGAAGTAGAGTCCAACTCTATTCGAAAGCGGGTGACTTTATAAGCAAAGAATCAAGCAAATTGATCACATCTACCGGATCCACTCTCCTAAGAAAGGAAAAGATAATCCGGAATAAGGCTCCTGGATGAGAGTAAGCTGATGTGATAAGAGTGGAGAAATAGTGAGATTTTGCCGCTTTTATCATCCTAGAATATTCCCGAATATGAGAAAGTAATCACATTCGGTCATCTTTGGCACCAGTTTTCCTCCAACCTGCATTAATGGATTAAAATCCATTCCCAGGCTGGTAGCCACGCTAGTAGCCACTAGCCAGCAGGGGCAGACTGGCAGGCTGGGCTCAGGCTGACAAGGCAGAAGGCAGTAGGCAACATAGGGGCAATGGCATGGTGGCAAGCAAAGCAAAAGTTCTCTCTCTCTCTCTCTCTCTCTCTCTCTCTCTCTCTCTCTCTCTCCTAGAACAAGACAGAATGGTGGCTGGCAGGCTGCTGCCTCTTTAAATCTGAATGAATGGCAAAATGCATGAATGAATCCCTCAAACTATCCCACCCACCCACCCTTGCTCCTTCTTCTTCCCTTCCCCTGGCCATTGTGGGGTCACTCAGAAGTGGCAAGAGCCAAAGGAGCCAATGGTGAACAAGCAGGAAATCATCAGGAGATCAGCCCATGCTTTTGTTCACTGGCGGGAAATTCAAATAGATGACAAAGACAAAATGGAGACTGACTCAGAAATTATGACAAAATTGAGGTCTGAAACAGGGAAGATTTGTTTTGTTGCCAAAACCTTCGGATGTTGACATCGGGCGATTTGGTGATGCAGGCTGTGCTTAGTGATGGCTGTGATGGCTGTGCTTAGTGATGGTTTCGGCTGCAGCACGGTCGATCCACGCCTCTACTCTTCAGTTCTTTTCAGGATCTGCATGAGGAAGGAGCTCTTTACTTGGGCTCCTTCCACTTAGGCCTGGGGAGGGTTCGCCCAGGAGCGGGCGTGGCAGTTTTCCAGAAGGTTCCTTCAGGTCCCGCTGTGCAGGGCATTAGGTAGACAAGTCTCCTGGCTTTGCAGAATACCAGCGGGGCTCTGTGGCCTGTGGGCCCGATCGCAGCCTTCTCCAGCATCCCGTTCCGGCATCTGCATCACGACAGGGCTTTGGCCCTTTGGTTTGTTGCAGGCCCGGGAGGGCCGTGGGGTGGGGCATTTTGCAAGTTTTTCTACAGCTTTCTTTGCTCTCCTGATCTTTGGAAGGGGTTTCTGGCTGCTTTTGGGGGCAGGTGATGCAGGCGGGGAGAATCCCCATGGGATAGTGACCGGTGGTACCAGAAATTGCTGGAACTGGGCTAGAGATCACACCTGCAGGTGGGGCAACCAGAGTACCCGGGGGCACAGTGCCCGTCCATACCCGCTCAGCCGCCCCTTTAGTGGCCTCGTGGTCCTTAAAGGATTCCCCTTCTTTATGTTTTACTCCTGGCTCGCGAAAAAGGAGACTAAAAATGTCAATATACTCTCCCTTCAAAATCTTTTCCTTGGTAGCAGGCAGTAGGTGATCACCAAGCAGCCGGTCACTATCCCATGGGGATTCTCCCCGCCAGTTATCATGCCCCATACGGTGGCATGGGGCTGCTCCTTGGTGAGAATGACCCTTCCTTGGCAAACTGATGATGATGAGCACAGCCAGCCTATAGGAACTTTCACTGACACAAAACCCCAATTGTACTTCACTTTTACAGAGAGAGAGAGCCCACCCACGCACTCTGTCTGCCGCCCAAGGCAAGCAAGCAGGCATCAAACACTTGGCAGCATGAACATCATCATAGATATCTTCCAAACATAATGACCTGGGGACGGTGTGGTGGTGTGTTGGGTAACCTGTTAAAAAGCCACCTCACCTGCATGCAATGCAACAACACACAGCAGCAATATCTTCATCAAGCAAGTCACAACAGTACATCTCCAAGGGTCCCTCCCCCCACACAACCCAAATGCATTTCAAAATAGGGTGTCCCTATTTAAAACCGCCAACTAGGGAGAGAAAGGGGGCAACAAAAGGTGCCCAATTGCACACGCATTAACCCCTCTTCTTCCCGTCCTTCTCCTGCTGCTCACTGCTGGTCACAGATGCGCCGCCGCCAGCCATCCACCCCTGGGCTGGGACACAGATAGGGCAGCCGCATGAGGCACAGGCAACTGGGGTAGGTCAACGATGGAGGGGCAGAAGTAAGGAGACAACACTATTTGTGTCGCTCAACTCACCCCCAAGCAGAGTCAAATGAAATCAACAAAAAACTTTCAAAAGAAAAAAAACCGATGGCAGCCTCCAGGTGAGGTCGGAGGTAGGCTACTGTGTGGCTGCAGCTGTGGGAGGAAGTGGAAGAAGTGAAGGGGAGGAGACAGTGGGGGGAGAGACAAAGAGAAAGAGAGAAGAGAGAGAGAGAGAGAAGGAAGAGAGGAGGAGCGCAGCAGGGAGGGGGGATTCAGGTGTGGGGGGAGGACAGCGGCAGCAGCAGTCCCAAGAGGTGGGACCAGAGGGTGTGTTGGTTAGGGGGTGGAGTGTTTGGCAAGGGGTCTCTGGGGTATGTAGAGGGAGTCAGGGGCAAGAAGAGGTGGTGGGACCAGAGGGTGTGTGGCTTGGGTTAGGGTTAGTGTGTGGCGAGGGGTCTCTGGGGTATGTAGAGGGAGTCAGGGGCAAGAAGAGGTGGTGGGACCAGAGGGTGTGTGGGTTGGGTTAGGGTTAGTGTGTGGCGAGGGGTCTCTGGGGTATGTAGAGGGAGTCAGGGGCAAGAAGAGGTGGTGGGACCAGAGGATGTGTGGGTTGGGTTAGGGTTAGTGTGTTGTGAGGTGTCTCTGGGGTATGTAGAGGGAGTCAGGGGCAAAAAGAGGTGGTGGGACCAGAGGGTGTGTGGCTTGGGTTAGGGTTAGTGTGTGGCGAGGGGTCTCTGGGGTATGTAGAGGGAGTCAGGGGCAAAAAGAGGTGGTGGGACCAGAGGGTGTGTGGCTTGGGTTAGGGTTAGTGTGTTGAGAGGTGTCTCTGGGGTATGTAGAGGGAGTCAGGGGCAAAAAGAGGTGGTGGGACCAGAGGGTGTGTGGCTTGGGTTAGGGTTAGTGTGTGGCAAGGGGGTGTTGGGGGGAAGGGGAGGGGGCAACAAACAGCAAATGAGAAAGTAGAACAACTCGGGCAGGCAGCAGGAATGGGGAGAAGGCTGGATTGGGCTGGGTGTAGAGTCTGGGAGGGGAGAGGGTGGGGGGAGCAGGCAGGGAGGAGGAGGGGGCAAATCAATCAATATATCAATCAGGGGGGAGTAGGAACAAACACAAGCCAAAAAGTTTAAAACCGAATTCTAAACCAATGAATGATAATAAACCAGCAGAATCTCGGGGGGGGGGGGGCAAGCAAAAAGGCCTACTAAGAAGCAGCAAACAGAGACAATGTAATAATATGGACTGCAAAGCAAGTCTGCACAAACAAAACTGAACTCGGGCGGGCAGCAGCGATGGGGAAAAGTCTGGATGTGAGGGGGGAGAAACTGGGCTGGGTGTGAAGTCTGGGAGGGGGGAGGGTGGGGGAGCAGGCAGGGAGGAGGAGGGGGGCAAATCAATCAATATATCAATCAGGGGGGAGTAGGGACAAACACAAGCCAAAAAGTTTAAAACCCAATTCTAAACCAATGAATGATAAACAGCAGAATCTCAGGGGGGGAGGGGGAACCAAGCAAAAGGCCCACTAAGAAGCAGCAAACAGAGACAATGAAACAATTGCTGAAATAATAATATGGACTGCAAAGCAAGTCTGCACAAACAAAACTGAACTCGGGCGGGCAGCAGCGATGGGGAGAAGGCTGGATGGGAGGGGGGAGAAACTGGGCTGGGTGGGGTGGGGTGGGCTGGGTTTGGTTGGGTCTCTGGATGGGATGGGCAAGTTAGGAGCAGGAGGGCCACACAGAACAAGGAACAATAATAATTTCAATTCAAATCAATCAACAAATGCAAAACTTGTTAAACACAGAATGAAAACCAATCTGAAAGAATCAAGCAAAAGCAAATTAGGCAAGTCTCAGGGGGGGAAGAGCACACAACCAACCACCAAAAGAGAACCAAAAAAGACTATATGGGACTATCACAACAAAAATTGGCTATTATAACAACAGAATCCTCTCGGGGGGTGGGGGGGGGAGACCAACTCAGGCAGACAGCAGTAACAAAATGCAAAGTACAAGTTAACAATTAAAGCAAAGCAGCAGCAATATATAAATGAAACCAATGGAATGCAATGAAAATCAAAAAGTTGAACAAAAACAAGGCAGAAGGCACAAAGAGCAATAATAAATTGAACTTTTAAAACAATGAATGCAGTGGGTGGGAGTGGGGGAGGGTAGGCCCAAGGAGGAGGGATGAGAAGGGAAAGGGGGGGAGGGGGAGGAAAGCAGGACAGACAAAGAAAAACAACAGGAAAATTTGGGGAAACTTAAGAAAAAAATAAAGTAAGTATAGAGAAGAGACAGACACACACAGAGAGTCACAGAGGCCAGGTAGACAAAAGATTAAAGAAGGTGGCACACAACAACAACCCGCTTATGGCTGGTCACATGGCATGATCTGCTATTACAAGTCTAGTTCAAGTAGAAGAGGTTATTTAAAAAGAATGTACCAAATTTGGAAAGAGAAGCATCCAGATACAGAAATAACAGAACAAAGGCTAGCAGACCAGAGAAGATTCATAATAAGAAATACAGTATTCACAGGAGTTGAGCTGGAAGAACTGCAAAGAGCAACACAGGCTCAAGATATGGAAGAAGAATTACCACCAATTGAAGAAGTTGCTCAGGCGCAGGTGGAGGAGGTGTTGGAAACAGAGGATGCCACTGTTGCTGAACTATTTCAAAATCAAAACCAGGCAACAGCCCCTTTGCCTTCACCTCAAAATCCTGAATGCCATTTAACAGAAAAGCAACAAGAACTAAAGCAAAAAATAACTGAGCACATGAACCAAACAACCACCAGGGTTAGACTTCAAGCTCTAAAAACAGCTGCCAAGAAACAACTTGCTCAGGCATTAAAAGATGTCAATGCTGCACTTGCAGAAATAACAACCAATAATTTGCAAGAAACAAACCAACTAATGTACAGTGCAGCAACAATAACAACACAAGAGCTCGGATATAAGATCAGTGGACCTGTAAAAAAAGAAAGTAGTACATCACCTAAATGGAAGATTAGATTAGAAAATAAAATCTCCAGGCTTAGATAGGATGCTAGTAAATTGAAAGATATGAAAAACAAGAAGCTGAAGAATGGATACAGCAAACAGTATCTGACCCAAAAATACCACCTAGATTCAAGGAAAATTAGAGAAGTCCTGGAAATAATAAAGCAGCAAATAACAGCAGTGTCAAAGAAGATTAGCAGATATGAAGCTAGAATTACACAACACAGGCAGAATCTCCAATTCCAGTCGAATCAGAGACGTTTCTACCAAAGCATAGAAGGAGAAACTGCGAGAAACCTAGAAACACCAAATAAAGAAGAAACAGTGCAATTCTGGGGGGAAATTATGGGACAACCCAATAGATTATAATAAAAAGCAGGCTGGATGAAAGAGGTCAAAAAATGTAACCAACAAATGCAAGATCTAATAATAACACCAGAATTAATAAGTGAAAGAGCAAAGAAAATTAAAAATTGGACTGCACCAGGCGACGATGAACTGCATGGCTTTTGGCTTAAACACCTAACAAGCCTTCATAAACAACTATCAAAACAGTTCAATCACATTTTGCAAGGAGGTGATATTGAACAATGGCTAACAACTGGGAAAACTCATCTCATAATGAAAGACCCAGCAGAAAGTGCAGTTCCAAGTAATTATAGACCGATAACCTGCCTGCCAACCATGTTCAAATTATTAACTGTAATAATAGCAGATGAAGTAATGCAACACATATTAACTAACAACAAACAGCATCCAGTTGAACAGAAAGGAAATTGCTCGAACACCAGAGGCACAAAAGACCAGCTGCTGACTGACAAAATGATTTTAGAAAACTGCAAGAGAAGAAAAACAAATCTAAGTGTTGCATGGATTGACTACAAGAAAGCCTTCGATTCATTGCCTCACACATGGATACTAAAATGCTTAGAAACAACTGGTGTCAGCAAAAACATTCAGATATTTATTTTTAAAAAAAGCAATGAGCATGTGGAGTACACAGTTAACAATCAATGGCACTTGGACAACACAGAGAGAGACACAGGACACAGTCAGGGACTCACAGTCAGACACCAGCAGCAAAGGAGCAAGCAAGGGTCTCACAACTGCAGCCAAAGGATCCCACAACTGCAGCCAAAGAGAACTTTCTAGGCAAGAGGCTTGGGTTTATATAGGTTTGAAATTCCCTCCTTTGGGAGCCCCCACCTTTGCACTCCCCCCACGGCCAACAGGGTGCCAGCTCTCAACAGTACAACAACCAAGCAAACTACCAGAGCAAAGGACTCATTCTGGCCAATCAAAGGATCAATAGCGCAGCCAATGCAATGCCTGAAAATAGCCTCACAAAATGGATGCCAGGAGCAAAAGTTTCAGGAAGGAGCCACAAAATGGAGGACACACTTGAAACTTAAAAATAACACTAAAGACAATCAATTGAAGCCAATGGGACATCCGAACCGGTTTGGATTTTCCAAACCGGCCTGAATTCGGTTCGGACCGGGCCCGAAACGGGCCCGATTCGGTTCGGACCCGAACCTCCGAAACCGAACCAGTTCGGATCCAAACCGAACCGCACATCCCTAACTCCAACCCTTTTGCAGAGCACACATGCACAGTATATATGAACCCTTGCTAACTGTGCAAATAGGCACCTTTTACCATTGTGATTCTCTTTATTTAGCAGGTGGTGAGTAACTGACCCTATCGACCCCCCGCACAGTACTTCCAGTGACTGTTGCTGGTGTCTCTTCTAATGCTAACCTTTCCAAGTGTCTCGCCATTGATTGTTAACTCTGTACTCCACATGCTCATTGCTTTTTTTATGGTTATCTGGATGTTTTTGCTGACACCAGTTGTTTCTAAGCATTTTAGTATCCATGTGTGAGGCAATCAATCGAAGGCTTTCTTGTAGTGAATCCATGCAACACTTAGATTGGTTTTTCTTCTCTTTCAATTTTCTAAAATCATTTTGTCAATCAGCAGCTGGTCTTTTATTTATTTATTATTATTATTATTATTATTATTATTATTATTATTATTATTATTTCTTGTTTACACAGTCAGACAGGTGTTATTATGTCTGCTCACTTATGGCTGGTCACATGGCATGAAAAGAAAATCTGCACATTGCTGCAGATCAAACTGATAAAGAATAGCTAAAGTTCAGGAGTCTGAATCGTTTGCAGTGTGCACACCAATTCCCTGTTTTCCCTATGTCTCCATTGGGATTGAAGAAATTGCAATTGTTAGTACTAACAGGCTACATATTGGTTTTGAGAGTAAGTGGCAATGTTAAGAGATGAAGGACGTAGAGAGGGATACAAGACTGAGGCAGGTGGAAAGTGGGGCAAGTATTTTTATGATCACTAAGGGGCACAAATTGGTAACAAAAAGGAGGAACTGACCAATTCTAACTGACCGAGAGAGACATATCAACTCATCATGCTTCTAGTGGCCAAAAGGGGTTACTGCAGTGCAACAAGTCAATGCTGTTAAGTTCTCACTTCTTACATCAGAAGGTGAACTCTGTTTAAGATGAATAAGCCCAATATTTAGAATGTTTCGAACAGAGCAAACAGGTTGGCAAGTCTTGTGTTCTGCATAATATGTGAATACTTGCTCTTCTGATTTTAGAGGTGAAAATCTATAAAATCTATAAAAATGAATATTTGCAAGAGAATGGTGAACAGAATAAAAAGCTGAGCATCTAACTACATTTCCCTGTTAATTAGGATACCACCACCTCAGCTATATAGTCATCTTCAACATGCAAAAGATAAGGAAATTGTGAGTGCATGTGATTGATTGGTTAAGTGCCATCAAGTTGGTGTTGACTGTTAGTGACCACATAGATAGATTGTCTCCAGGATGATCTGTCTTCAATTTGGACTTTAATGTCTCTTAGTGGTAGGGTTGTGCGTTTTGTATTTTTTCTGTTTTGATTTGTACCAAATCCGAATCAACCCCATTTTGTATTTAGTCAAAAATTAAGCCTTCCACATCACCCCAGTTTTGTTTTTTATCCGAATTAATCTGAATCCAAATCCGAATTAATTTGGATTAAAAAATGGGTTACATGGCCAAAAGAATGGGTGAGGATTGTAGTGCCCAATGAGTGGAAGCTACCACAAAAATTTCAAAGGAATTGGGCAAACAGCTGATTTTTGGTGATTTTTTGCAGTTTGCGCATCTTTCAGGTTTTCCTCATTGGGTATAATGGAGATTTCAGGGAAAGTATAGCTTCACGCAGGTTGGGGGTGAGGGGTGGACCATAGTGGAGTGTGGTTGGTAGTAGTGCCCAGTTGGTGCAAGGAAGCTACCACAATTTTTTTCAGAGGAATTTGGCAAAGGGCTGATTTTTAAAGAATTAATGAAATTACATGTCTTTCAGATTTTCCTCATAGGGTATAATGGAGGTTTCAGCAGTCCTGTAACTCCACTTGGGGGGAACTGGGGTGGCCCAGAGCAAGGGGCTGTGTAGTGCACATAGGGTGCCAACCACCCACATGGGTTGCTAACCTATGAAGTACAGGGTTTTGTTGTTCTAGAGGTGTTCTGAGTGTAGATTCTCTGGTAGCATATGAGAGTGGATTCATGGTTTTTCATTTAAAAAATCTCATTTGCTACCAGAGAATCTAAACTCAACACCTCAGAAACAACAAAGCCCAGTACCCCAATTGGTTAGCAATCCAGCGGGGTGGTTGGCACTCTCTGTGCACTACACCAACACTCTCTCAGCACGACACCAGTGCCCCCCAAGTGCAGTTATGGGGCTGCTGAAACCATCATTATTCCCTCTGCGGGAAAAGCTTAAAGACACTCAAACTTCCCCAAATCACAAAAAATCAGCCCTTTGCCCTATTCCTTTGGAATCTGGGTTGTGGCAGGCACCCCTTGGGGCACTTCCACCCAACCCACTGTTCTGCCCCAGCAGACCCTTTTCTGCCCCAAAGACACTCCAACATTGACAATTCCTAAGAAAGTAGCCCTTAGGCCAATTCCATGGGAGTCTGGGTTGTGGCAGGCACCCATTGGGGCACTTCCACCCAACCCACTGTTCAGCCCCAGCAGACCCCTTTCTGCACCAAATCTGCCCCAAAGACACTCCAACATTGACAATTCCTAAGAAAGTAGCCCTTAGGCCAATTCCATGGGAGTCTGGGTTGTGGCAGGCACCCCTTGGGGCACTTCCACCCAACCCACTGGTCTGCCCCAGCAGACCCCTTTCTGCCCCAAAGGCACTCCAACTTTCACAATTCCTAAGAAAGCAGCCAATTCCATGGGAGTCTGGGTTGTGGCAGGCACTCCTTGGGGCACTTCCACCCAACCCACTGTTCTGCCCCAGCAGACCCTTTTCTGCCCCAAATCTGCAAAGGATGATGGAACAGGCAATGAATGGAGCTTTCTCTTCATCCACACATGCAGCAGTAAGGATAAAATGGTGCCCTACACCAGCATATATATCCTTGGAGCAAACCCAGTTCTCTCTTTCTGGAAACGGGAAATAGAGCCATCAATTCAATAAAGGCAGCTGTGTCTATACTCCAACTAGTTTCCTTTCCAATGCAAATCTGAAGTTTAAAAATCTGTCAGTCGGGATGTTTTCCTGTATCATGTTACCTCTCAAAGCCTCCCCCTCCCCATATTCCACTTATATACTTCCCAGTGTGTTAATAGCAAGTGTATGCTTTTTGCTTTAACCAAGCATAATAGCTTATGCCTCCCATATACCTTGAAAGAGACTTGCAGTGTCCTTGCTGGCATTTTGTTTTGTTTTCTGCAAGGGCTTAAATATTTTAAATGCAAACAGGACAGGGCATGTGGAATCTTAATCATTACACACAATATAATGAAGAGGGAGAAAAGGGGGGACAAAGCTGTCAGAAGTCTCTCCTCCAGGCGCTCCCAGCAGCCCCCCAGACAGAGTGGGAAGCTCTGGATATTGTTACTTAGAGTTGACAATGAATTGGCTGCTCTCAGCTTAATCATTTCATTCTCAGCACACAATTGCATCACAATACAGCTCATTTCTCTTAACTAAATGTCTTCAGAAGCTGTGTCCCTTTTTGCATATCTTATCTTCTGCTATGCTAATCCTTCTGACAAACACTCAGTCAGTTGCTGCTGGAGTCTGTGTGGAGAGACAAAAAGGACAATTTGCAATGCAATGCTGGTGGAGCACCAAAGCGTTTTCCGAAGTTAACAAAACTCGGAACCGAGAGGAGGTCATTTCAGTTTGTAAACGAAAATTATCGGAGGTCTAATTCTGGTTTCGATTTGTAGACAGATCATCCGAAACTGCCATTTTCGGGCACAAATCTATTTGTGCCCGAATCAAAATGCACAAGCCTACTTAGTGGTGCATTCATTGCTGAGTCCATCCACCTTGCTGCTGGTGGTCCTCTTCTTCTCTTTCCTTCAACTTTCTCCTGCATTGTGGAATTCACAAGGGAGCTGGGTTTTCACATAATGTGTCCAAAGTATAATAGTTTGAGCCTCGTCATTTGCACCTCGAGTGAAAATTCTGGACTGATTTGTTCTGTGGTCCATTTGTTTGTTTTCCATGGTATCATCAACAGTCCATGGTATCCTCAAAAGTCTTCTTCAGCACCAAAGTTCAGAAGTATCAATACTTTTTCTAGCTTGCCTCTCCGAAGTGCAGCATTCTTATCCATAGAGTGTCACAGGGAAAACCATTGTCCAAACGATTCTAATCTTTGTAAGTATAGACATGTCATAGCATCTAAATATCTTTTCCAAGGCCTTTTCCGAGGCTGGTTGCTGTACCCATTGTCATTAGTTTAGTCTTTTTTAGGTAGTCCCATTTTTTCACTGTGCTCCTTGCCTTTCATTACTAGAGCTTGCAGATCATCCATATTCTCAGCTATCAACGAAGTGTCATCAGCATAGCATGGGTTATTGATGTTTCTTCCTCCAACTTTAAAACCATGCTCATCTTCTTCTAGTCCAGCTTATCTCAGTATATTTTCAGCAAATAAATTGAATAAAGAAGGAGAAAGTATACAGCCTTGTCTTACTCCTTTGCCGATCCGGCATCTCCCTTTCTACGTAGGACTCTAATCTGTGTTGGATAATCCCGAGCATTATTTTGCTAGCATGTGAAGTTAAGGTAATTAAGGTAATTAAGAAGTGGGTGCATTAGGTGAGAACAATATATGAGAATGTGGAGGAACATGTTTACTGCTTACACAGTATACAGTAGATGTTAAGGTTGGGTGCCTTACAATCGCCATTATTTCTGGTACATCAGTGAATGTGTGACTCAACTTTGCACTAAATACAAAGCTTTTTATATTCTAGAAGATGTATCAACATTTTTATATAGTACAACAGCTACATAAAAGCTACAATAGATGTATATATTCCATTTTTTAAGATAGTTAAAGAGTTTGAATGATATGGATAGTTTTAAATGTGTACATTCTCTCCTCATACAGGGCTCTGGGGCTTGGTAAACAATGCAGGTATACTTGATCCATGGGCCCCCACTGAATGGTTGACTAAGGATGACTTTGCAAAGTAATAAATGTCGACCTGCTTGGGACGATCAATGTGACGCTGCACATGCTGGCCCTGGTGAGAAGAGCCAGAGGGAGGATAGTCAACATCATCAATGTGTTGGGAAGAGTTTCAGTCTTTGCTGGAGGTTATTCTCCATCCAAATATGGCATAGAATCCTTCTCAGACAGTCTGAGGTACAATAGCAGCTCTGCAGCTTTCCTCTTTTGCTCGATTAAGTGGCATGAGAGTGGTTCTCCAGCTAAAGACAGAGTAACCGGGCTGAATAACAGGTAGTGGAAAGGTGACTGCTGTCAAGGACAGAATTAGAAACTTACAGGACTGTTTTCTCGCCTTCATTATTTACAGGAGTAACTCCAATGGTTCTTTTTTTAGACTTCCTAGTATGCATCAATTCTGGTTTCCACAAACCAGATTCCAGAACCCATGAAATTAGAAGGGCACAAGAGTGCACCTTCAGTTAAGGCAAACAGCAAAAAAAAAAAAAAAAATGTTCTGCCATTATAAGCCTCAAAGTTTGTATTGCTTATAAATATAACAAAGTTGTTAGTAACGTGAAACTTGGCATGCCTGATCAACCAGATAAAGGTCTACACGTGATGATTTAAAAGTGATTCACTGACAATTGCCACAGGTACAGAAAGTTTTAAAGTGCTAAAAATTGACAAATTCATCTGTTTTTGCTCAAACTTTATCCAGTGTTTTTTGTTATCTCTTTCTCCCAATGTGGTGAAAATGACTGATGTACAAGGTTCAGGCTTGGATAACACAACATGCATGCAACACACACAAACACAGGGGTGTAACTACAATATGACAAGGGGAGATAGTTGTCTGGGGTCCCACTGCCTTGGGGGGACCCCAGAGGCAAGTCATATGACTGACTCCCCCAGCTGCATACCTGCCCGGGCTTCCTTCAGTTGTATTCATCCTCTGAAATTGATGTGAGTGTTAAGACCTGGAGCTACCAAAACAGCATGTCTTTCTCTAATATCATTAAATGACTTGCATCATCCACAATTTACAAAACCTTTAAAAAAATAATTTAGGATGATGTTCTATTTTGGCATATATCTATATCTATATCTATATCTATATCTATATCTATATCTATATCTATATCTATATCTATATCTATATCTATAGATATAGATATAGATATAGATATATAGATATATAGATATAAAAGCATATGTGTATACACACACACACACACACACACAGTATGCACGCACACACACACACACACACACCTATATGTGTGTGTGTGTGTATATCTCCATATGCAAAAAGCATGTGTGTGTGTGCTTTTTGTTACCACTATTCAGCCTCATTTAAGATTTATTTACTTCATGAGTTGAGCTTCGGGGGGGGCATTTTAAAATCTTGTCTCTGGGCCCACTCCAACCTTGCTACACCTCTGCACAATCAGAAACACAGATGAACCACAAACATCACAGAAACACGCACACACCAAGACACATATATAACACAACTGCATGAACAGACACATACCTGTACAATCTAGGGGAAAGAGTTGTGGTATGTAAGGACAAGACAGTGAAGTAGAATCAGGGATCTTAATGGTTTAATGAAACAGATACTATTTACTAGGGGTGTGTCCGAACAGGTCTGGAGGCCATTCTAAAGGCCTCCGAACTTCCAGACCGGTTCGGACTTGGCCGGTCCGGGTCCGGGTGGGGGGTCCCCCTTTAAGGGCGGGGAGGGCTTGCTTACCCCTGCCGCCTCTTTGCCTCCACCAGAGGCCATATTGTATCTAATAAATGGGGCACTGGAAACCAGTCGCCCCGCCCCCCCGCGAGCGGATTAGGGGCAAAAATTGGTAAGGTACTGCCGCTGTCCCTGCCTGGGGACAAAATTTGGAAATGTGCCACCACCACCCCACCCCACTCCTGCTCTGCCCTGCCTTCCTCTCCTTCTCCTCCCCTTCATGTCTTTGCTGCAAAACAGTCATGACATGTCCAAAGCCCATACAGCCACAAAACTTGCTGGGTGACTCTGGGGCAGTCATTTATCTCTCAGCCTAACCTACCTCACAGGCTTGTTGTGACAATAAATGTAACTAGGTACACTGCTTTGGGCTCCCTGGAGGAAGATATAAATGCAAAAATAAAATAAATGCCTTCCAAAGTTAGCATGGAAAAGAATAGGGATGTGCATAAGAACGGTTCACCCAGTTCGGTTCGGATCTGAACCGGGTCCGAACTGGGAGGGGGTGGTTTGGTTTTGGTTTTGTCCATACCACCCCATGGTCTGGTTCAGATCCGAACCGGTTCAGATCTGAACCGAACTGGTTCGGATCTCAAAAAGTAGCTGGCATCTTAGCTGACCTTCTGTTCCACCTACCACCCAAACCTCAAGTCGATTGGACCTTCCTCTGATGTTTTACAATTTTTAAAAAATAAAATAAAATTTTGCCCATAACTCCCTATCTAGAGCACTTAGGGGCAAGAATCTGGGGTGGGTGGTAGGCACCCATGGGTGTCCCCCACCCCAAGAATCCCAAGGCAATTGGTTGCTCCTAGTATTATTGGTGAATTTTTGAATATAAAAATTTTCCCATTGGCTAGAATGGGGATTTGGGGCAGCCCCAGACCTGCCTCTGTGGGGTGGCTGCACCCCCGAAAGTGGGTCCGGGGCCATGGCAAAAATGGCCGCAGTCCCTCCCGGCTATCCCCGGAGAGATAGGAGTAACGGGTTTTTTTATTAAGATTTTCTAAGGCATTAAATAATATCTAATTGTAAGAATAGAATGTGTGTCAGTGGGTGAAAGGTAAAGCCAGCATAGCTCTGAGAGAGACAGTTATTTAATGCCTTAGGAAATCCTAATAATTAAAAAAAAACCATCACTCCTATCTATCCGGGGATTGCCGCTGGGAGGGACTGAGGCCATTTTTGCCATGGCCCTGGACCCACTTTGGGGATACTGCCACCCCACAGAGGCGGTTACGGGGCTGCCCCAAATCCCCATTCTAGCCAATGGGATTTTTTTTTCTCTTCAAGAAACCCACCAACAATGCTAGGGGCACCCATCAATTGCCAGCCCAGCTTCTTTGCCCCCCTCTCTCTGGGCGTCCGATACATAACACCCAGTCAGTCCACCTTAATACCTACCTACCACCTACCCAAGCAACTAAGATGACATTCAGAAAAACAACACCATTCTCTGTAGGGGTGTGCATTCTGGAATTTTCTTGTTCCGATTTGTATCCGAATCAAAACACCCCCGTTTTGTTTTGTACCCAAATTTTCTGAATCCGAATCAGCCCTGTTTTGTTTTGTAGCCGAATTTTCCGAATCTGAATCCGAATCAATTTGGATTTTTAAAAAGGGTCTCAGGGCAAAAAGAGTGGGTGGTGGTGGTAATGTCCAATGGGTGGAAGCTACCACCCAAATTTCAAAGGAATTAGGCAAAGGGCTGATTTTTTGTGAATTTTTTAAGTTTACACATCTTTAAGAATTTTCCCATAGGGAATAATGGGGATTCCAGCAAATGTATCGCTTCAAATCAAGGGGAAAGGGATGACCCAGAGCGAAGTGTGGTGGGTGGTAGTGCCCAATGGGGGCAAGAAAACTTCCAGAATTATCTCAAAAGAATTAGGAACATAGGAAACTGCCATATACTGAGTCAGACCATTGGTCTATCTAGCTCAGTATTTTCTTCACAGACTGGCAGCGGCTTCTCCAAGGTTGCAGGCAGGAATCTCTCTCAGCCCTATCTTGGAGAAGCCAGAGAGGGAACTTGATACCTTCTGCTCTTTCCAGAGCGGCTTCATCCCCTGAGGGGAATATCTTGCAGTGCTCACACATCAAGTCTCCCATTCAAATGCAACCAAGGCAGATCCTGCTTAGCTATGGAGACAAGTCATGCTCAACCACAAGACCAGTTCTCCTCTCCATTGGGCAAAGGGCTGATCTTTTGTGAATTGTTGAAGTTTACGTGTCTTTTAAGATTTCTCCCATAGGGAATAATGGAGGTTTCAGCAGCCCCATAATTCCACTTGGGGGGCACTGGGGTTTCCCAGAGCAAGGGGTTGTGTAGTGCACATAGGGTGCCAACCACCTCCATACCCACAAGCCCTTGGGGTACTGGGTTTTGTGTTTCTGAGGTGTTCATTGTAGATTCTCTGGTAGCATATGAGATTTTCAGTGAAAAACAAGAATCCACTCTCATATGCTACCAGAGAATCTACACTCAGAACACCACAGAAACAACAGAACCCAGCACTCCATGGGTTAGCAACCCTTCCCCTGGCCAATGTGGGGTCAGTAAAGAGTGGCAAGAAGCAAAAGAGCCAATGGGGAATAAGGAGGGAATTGTCAGCCGGTCAGCCCATGATTTAGGTCACCGATCAGAAGGCTGGAAAGGTGGTAAATCCAAAGAGATGTCAAACACAAAATGGAGACTGACTCAGAGATCACCACAAAATGGAGGTCCGAAACAACAAAACGTTTTGTAGCCGAAACAGAGACGTTTTGTTTTGTATACAAAACTTTTGGATCTGGAAAATGGGTGTTTTGTTTTGTCTACAAAACACCCGAAGCAGGCTGTTTTGGGTACAAAACGTTTTGTATCAGAAACTTTTCGCACATCCCTAATTCTCTGATCTAACAAAAAGGCCACTGCTGCTGCTGCCTGACAGCAGCAGCAGTGGAGCAGCACAGCAGCACAAGAAGCAGGAGGCGGAGCTGCAGAGCAGCAGACCTGCTGCTCTGCATGATGGGTGATGTGATGCCCCAAAAAGCCACCAACTGAGCCTCACTCAGTGCCTGCCACTTGAGGCCACCACAGACAGACAGAAGCCAGCCAACCTGCTCTGCTCTTCTGCTTCTCCTCCTCCCCATGGATGATGCACACACACCCAACATCCGCATCCAGGCAGGCCAGGGGGACCGAGCCAAACCAGACCAAGTGCGCAGAGTCAGCACAGGCCAGCCCAGCCAGCAACAACAACAACTACTACTACTACTACTACCACCACCACCACAACCAGTGTTGCTATGCCAACATTGCCAGTCACATGCATGCACCACAGCCTGAGCATAGCACACAGCCAACAGCTGCTGCCAGCCAGTGCCTAGCAAGCCAACCAAGCCAACAAGAGGAGAGCTAGTAGACGGCGCCCGCACACCAACCCGTCACGACGCGCAACTGCAAGGGGAGAGGGCACAATTACAGGCAGGCAGGAGGAGGCGAGGCAATCCTAGCACAGATTTGAAAGTTAGAATCCACTCCAGGACATCTTCTACCACCAGCTGTAGTGTCTAGTAGTGAGTGCATTGAGTGCAGCTGAGCTGAGCTGAGCTGCTTGTGAGGATGATAGTTAGTTTAGTTTCAGCAGACTGAGCATGGAGCATGACAATGGCATTGGCAAGCAACAACACAACACAACACTCACCTGCTGCTGCTGGTTCTAGTAGTTGTCGTCTCACCTCTCCTTTGTGTGTGCGTGCGCAGTGAGAGTGCATGCCTTTTGCCTTACTTGAAAGAAATGGTTCTCTGGTCCACCACATATTTGCTCAAGGACACAGAGAGGCCCAAGGCACAGTGGTGGCACCAGTGTGAGTGCATGTGTGCTGGTGTTTGCCACCAGGTGTTGTGTGTGTGTGTGTGTGTGTGCTGCTATCTAGGAGGGGGGAGGGAGGGAGGGAGGGAGGGAATTGGGGAGGAAAGGGGGGAGTGGGAGGGGGAGAGGGATGTAGCAACAGAGGGGATTGAAGGGGGAGGAGGGTCCGGCTCAGAGTTGGTCAGCCACATATTCTACACACACGTGATCACGTGTGTGCTTCGGTGGGAGAGAATCAGACCACATTCTCATCATTGCCAGACCGGGGTGGGGGCAGGTGAGGTGGGCGTGGAAGGGAGGATGGAGGGTGATGAAAAGGAAGGGGGGAGGGTGAGGGGAGGGATGGAGGGAGGCATGGGGGGAGGGAGTCTTGGAGGGGGGGAAGGAAAAGAATGTAGACACTACAGACTACACACACAGCACAGACAAAAGACAGCGCACAAACTACACAGCAAGCATCATCCACACACACAGACAGTGCTAGGCATCCATTCACACAGACAGACAGACACACAACAGGAAGAGACAGAGCCTGCACCACACACACACACCCAATTCCCCCTGCATAGTTATCAATCAATATGTTGTGTTGGCAGCCAGTTCATTGCTATTATGATGGTTTTTGTTTTTTCGCCATCAGCCAACATCAACAATGACCACAATCAAGATGAACATAAGATGATAATTCATTCGTTTCATTAAAAAAAATCATTAAATTATTTTTTCCATGTAAACCAAGCCCCCCACACATGATTTTGGGTAACATTTTCAATAAAATCAATTCATTTAGCATTCATTTTGTTCTCCCTTTGTTACCAATTTTTTTCCTTTTGCATAATTTTGAGGGTTGATTTTGACAAGGGATTTTAAAGAAAAAATTATTTACATGTTTATTTACATACTGGTATTTACATATTTACACTATTAGAACGTATACCCGCCGCTGCGTCTAGTACTATTAGGGCCGCGTGCTACTTTGGGGTGTGTGCCGTGCCCACGCCAGGTCCCCAAATGCTGACAGGTGGAGAGATAAGGGCCTGTGCTGCTGCTGGTCAGCACTGGGTTTCTTTTTAGGTGGGCATGGGCGTTGTAAAAGTTTGGCCAGTCGCAGCACTACAACTACTACTACCAACCACTGCATCTCTGTGTGGGCACACTACACGCTGCGACTGGCTGGCACGGCTCAGCATCTGGCATGTCAGCTCAGCTAGAGGTGGAAGGGGGAAGGGTAGGGATAAGCACAGAGGTCGAGCCAGGCAGGTGACCAACCATGGGGCAACCCACGGTAATCACTCACCCGGCTCAAACTCTAGCTTGGGGTAGCCCAGCAGGGGGAGATTCACTTTAAGGAAGACCAGCTGCTCCACCAGCCCAGAGTCCAAGTGGGAGCAAGAGGGTGTCACCATGTCCCCGGCACGTGAGAACACCCGCTCGCTCTGGACACGGGTTGGGGGGCAGGAGAGGAGGTGCACAGCAACCACTTCCAGGTCCGGCCAGACTTGGTGGCGGGGCGCCCAGAACTGTGTGCAGTCCACGCCGTCTTCCTCTACAGGCTCCTCCAAGTACTGCACAATTCATTGCTCAGCACTGGAGGGGGCCTGGCAGGTTGAGCCTCCCGCATACCAGGCAAGGCGCCATAGCAGAACCTCTGAAACCACTGGGCGGATTTCGAGTTGGGAGCAAATGGCTGCTGCGATGGCGCTGCCAGGGATGCCATGCTGCTGGACTGGGAAGAGGGAGGGGAAGGGGAAGCTGATGCCGGCTGGCCGCCCACGCTGCTGCTGGGTGCGGGATGGGCGGTGGGGGCTGCTCCCGCACCACTACCAACATCCTGGTCTCTGCGGGCCCTAGCGGCCTCCTCCTCCCTGACCTTCTGTACCAGGATGTCCCTCCACCCGGGCAAGTCGCCGGCACTAACGGCATTGCCCTTGATGGCTGGGTTACAGAGACAAGCGAGGAGATACTCCTCCCTGTCTCCCAGCGCACCAACGAGCCGCTTGTCAACCCCAGACCTCAGCCTCCCAGCCAGAGCACGACCCTCTGGCATGGTCAGTGAAATCTGGAGTTCACCCATCAGCTTATCCAGACCCATAGCTGTGGGCAACGCCTGGCTCAAGGGAGTGGTGTCGCCACACAAGCCCTTCGTGGCAAACTGGAAGGGCTCGAGTGCCGACACCGCCTCGGACATCTGCTTCCACTCTGCGTTCGAGAAGTCGCAGACGTCCAAGGACCCGTGCCTCGCCAGGGCGACAAGGGCTCTCTCCTGCTCCAACAGGTGCTGGAACAGGAGGAAGGTGGTGTTCCACCGCGTCTCTACATCCGTAGGGATGAGATGGCGAGGAAGCCCAAGGTCATCCTGCTTCTGGCGAAGCAGTCTCCTGGACTTCTTGCTGAGGTGGAAGTGGGTGGCAGCTTGCGAGACTTCTCCACAAGCGTGGCCGTGGCAGCAAAAGCACCTGCGAGGGGGCGGCCCTTCTCCTGGGACTCCTTCAGCTCCTTAAGCCCAAGGGCGTCCCTGACTTTCAGATGGAGCGTATGTGCCATACAACGTATGTTCACACAGCCCATGACCGTCTCAACAGCAGCGGTAACGTTGTATCCATTGTCGGTGACAATGAATCCCCTAGAGAGGTGTGGACACCCGCCAATCCACTCCTCTATCTGGCAGTCGGGTACGGCCGCCACTTCCTCCCTGGTGTGCCTGGTGTCCATCGTCTCCACGTGCAGGATGGCCCACCTGTGCCGTAGTGTAGCGGGAGCCGTGCAGGACCCGGAAGCATCACCCAAGGAGGTCCCCACACTCTCCGGTCCACACCAGTGGGCAGTGAGGGCCAGGAAAGCAGCGTGCATCCCACTGACACTGGTCCAGAGGTCCGGTGTGAAATGCACGCTGGTGCCCGCCGGTGCTGCACGCAGCTCGGCCGACACGAGCTCCCTGCACTGGCGGTACAGGGAGGGGACCACGTTCCGGATGAACGTGGTCCTTGAGGGGATGACATATTCGGGCACCAGGTACTGGAGAATCCGGCGGAAGCCGGTGTTCTCGCCCACCTGAAAAGGCTGGTCATCGGTGGAAATAATCTCCCCTATGAGGCAGGTGAGGTGATGATGGTGCACGCGAACAATACGCTGGCTGCCCGACAACTGCGCCCACCGCTGGACTGGCAGTGCAGCCTGCCTTTTGGCTGGCACACTGCCACTGTCCGCCCTAGTGGCAGATGCACAAGGATCTGAACCGAACCACACATCCCTAGAAAAGAAGCTATCTGTGTTGCACAGCACATACTCAGAACACAGAAGACTGGACTTTACAAGTAGCCCTTAAAATGTAATGTGCAGGGGAAAAACCTCACCAGAACTATAAACTTCCATGCACGTACACATAGGACCAGGGACACCTTCTATTGACTAGCCACTTCAATGAAAGTGGGTCGTCGGCTCCACTGTGGCCACTGCCACAAGCTCCTCCATTTTGGATATCTGATTCGAAAAAGTCTGATATTGGCCATTTAGGAGAATATCAGAGATAATTCTGATCTAAAATATGGAATCCTATATCAGTTCAGAATTTTCTGATGTGGTTTTGGAGATTTCATGGAAATTTGGAGCAATTTTCTAGGAACATTTCAGGATTGTGGAGTGCAAATTGGTGGTGGGAATACAAAATGGAGTCCACTTTTTATTTCCCCGGGGCAAAAATGGCTGTGGCAGTGGGGAAGCCATCTTCTGCCATGTATCTGCTTGCCTGCCTGCATCCCTGTGCTTCTATTTCTTTATTTAGGTGATTACTTGCAAATTCAAAAATACTTTGGTAGCTTCTCGGATGTTACATCACTTCCCTTGTGATTCTCAGATGTTACATCACTTGTTGCCATTATTCGAGTACAGTTTCTGGTTTACTTAAAAAAATTAAAAATTAATGGATGGGCTGGCTGTTGACTTTATTAATCTCCCCGCAGCTTCTAGGATTGTATCCAGAGGGTGATAGCACATACCCAGTAGCACATTCCCTTTCAGGCCTTGTATTGTCACCCACAGGGTTTCTGAGGAGGACTCCAGTCCTCTTAGGTTTTCAACCTTGTTAGATTCTACTACCCCTTCTTTATACAGTGCTACTCCACCTCAAAGGCACCCCTCCCTGTCCTTTCTGTGGAGTTTATATCCAGGGATAACACTGTCCCACTGGTTCTCAATGTTCCATCATGTTTCTGTTATGCCCACTATATCTATTTCTGTGTTAGCAACCAAGCCCTTGAGCCTGCCAATCTTGGCTCGGAGGCTTCTGACATTGGCATATAAGCACCTATACGCTGAATCTCCTAGTGTATGCTGTCTTTCTTTGGGATCTTTGACCTGCTGACACAGCCTTCTGTCTGCTCTTTGTGTGATTCTGCTCTGCCCCCTTCTGTTTCATCTGAATCCTTTACACCCTCGCACTTTAAAGGATGGCATTTGCCGAACCAGATACTGCCCGGCTCCTGACAGCTATTCCGCAGGTGTCATTTTAAAAGCTGCTTTGCAACATTTATGATTTTAAGCACCAGCAGTCAGGTTCCATGTTAGTTCAAGTGCAGCCCGTTGTACTGGCCTTGCTTGCCCCAAAATGTATCCCAGTGCCTAACAAATCTAAACCCCTCCTCCCGGCACCAACATCTCATCCATGCATTGAAACCCCTAAGCTCTGTCTCTCACTGTACTTGTGTGTGGAACAGGTAGCATTTCTGAGAATGGTACCCTGGGGGTCCTGGACTTCAATAAGCTACCTATCCGTCTAAATTTGGCTTCCAGGACCTCCCAACTATATTTCCCCACATCATTGGTACCAATGTGCACCACAACAGCTGTCTCCTCCCCAGCACTGCCTAACAGTCTGTCTAGATGCTTAAGCCCAGCTACTTATTTGTTTATGATTACTCAATGTAATCATAGATGGGCTTTCTCCAGAGTGAGATTTAATGCCTTCCCATCAGCACTTTTATACGGGAAGTATAACAAACTGCCCTACGAAAAGCACATATGTCCTTGCGGCCGGGAGATTGAGTCAATGGCCCATATTCTATTAAAGTGCCCACTTTACCAGGATGTAAGACAGCACTTAATTAATCCCCTGCTAAATAATTTGAAGGGGAAAACTGGGGATTCCCTTGTAAAGTATTTATTAGCCGTTGAAGATTTAGTTATTTCCAGAATAGTTGCTAAGTACTGTTATGTGGTTTTTAAAATAAGAGTCTCAAACTTATGAGTGTATTTTAAAATTGCCATTTTTAGGTATATGTATATGTTTATTTTAAGGATTTTATGCTATTTTATGTCATTTACTACTGTATATCTCTCTTTTGGCCATTGACCATAAAGAAAGTAATAGTAATAATAATAGTCTGTCTAGATGATTTGTGATGTCTGCAACCTTCGCACCAGGCAGGCAAGTCACCATGCAGTCAACATGCAGGTCACAAACCCATCTCTCTATACCTCTAATGATCAAATCAGCCACTACAAGGAGGCCCTCGCCCTCCGGAGGACCATCCCCTATGCGAGAGGATATGGGCTCATCATCCAAGGAAGAGGTTCTTACAGTCCAGGCCTGGTTTATATACTATATATGCTCATTAGCTAGTATACAAAATTAGGTCTGGCTCATAGTGTCACCAAATGACCAAGTTCTTTTATATTAGTGACCATGTATGATCTGGGTGCATGGAAGAAAGGAGATCAAACCATTCCTCAAAGATTCAATGGGCTTTATTGAGTATAAAAGACTAACAACATAATCTAGCAAAGCAGAAAGCAGAATACTCTATCAATATCAGCAACAGTATTTCCTAGCCAGCACCAATATTCCACATGTTCCTAACTACCATATGTGTGTGCATTAAATCTTCCTAAAGCCTAATACAATTCAAATACAGATGGAAAAGGGGAAAAAGAAAGCTGAGGGCTGGCATGGTTTGGGGAGATTAGTAGAGGAAAAGGGGGGGGGGAGAAGGAGGCAGGAGAAGGGGAAGGGATGAGGGGATGAGGGGATTCCAGGCTTTTAGGAGCAGCATATTTACCAGGATCAGAGAGATTTGAGAGTGCAGAATCTTTCAGCTGAAGGAGGCCTCTGGCTGGAGACAGTAGTTGTTGCAGTGCTCAAATCACGGCTGAGAGTCAGAGCACCATGGCTGGGGGAAAGTCTTGACTTCTCACTGCGCAGTAGAAGTCACAGACAGCTCCTGTCCATGAACAGAGTTCCTGCTTTGCCCCGCGGCTTAGCAGAAAACTCTGGGATCCTCGTGAGCAGCTTTTGCTGTAGGCAAAAGATTGCTTGTAGGAGACAGTTCCTGTCCATGGACAGAGTTCCTGCTTAGCCCCGCGGCTTGGCAGCAAACTCTGGCATTGCTGTGAGCAAATCTTGCTGTAGGCACAAGATTGGCTAAACTGCCATGTCCAGAGACTCCTTCTTATAGTGGTTCCATCCTTTGATGTCCACTTGAGTCTTCTGGATCACAAAAGGCGTTTATTCCTGCTATCCTCTGAATATTGTCTTTTAATTACCAAAATTAGCTCAGGATATTTGGTCAGTTCAGAGAGATCTCAATCTCATCTTCTGTTAGCTGCTATCTTGAGGAGGGGACATAGCCCAAAGCAAATCTGCATCCCAGGTGTGCTAGCCTGGTCACAAAAGGTGTTAGGAGTTACTCTGAGACAGCAATTACATTATTTCTTGTGTACCTCTACCTAGTGTGTATTTCTAACAAAAGAATATTCAAAGTAACATCAAAAGGGGCACATGTGTGAGGCGAATTAATCAACACATTTGGACATGGCAGGAGCATCATGTTAGTGAAGTAAGGGGATTACTGGATAGCAGGTTAATTTCAGCAGTGTGAGACTGGTAATTAAGCCTGACCCATTGTCTCAGTGAGTTTCCACAGACGCTGATAACCAATGCTAGATTACCCCGCCTCTACAAATCATTTACCAGGCAGTCATGAGATCTGGGCATCATGTTCACCTCAAGTTCAGGCATTTAATTGAAAATATAAAATGAAATCAGACACAGGCCTATATTCCATATACTTCTGGCGTCCATAACAGGGTCCCTTCCACAGAAGGGGTCCCTCTTCCTCAGACTGATGTCCTCCTTTCCCGAGACCTTCATTCTCTCTGACAACAGAGGCGCTCTCAGCCTTGAAGTGGGATGCCTTTACTATGTCCCTGAAAGTTTCATCCGCATGCCTCTCTGACTATTTGAGCTTCTCCAGGTCTGCTACCTTGGTCGCAAGGGAACAAACTTGTTCCATGAGAGTGAGGAGCTCCTTGCACCGAGCACACACCCATGACTTCTGCCCATGGAGAAAATAGTCATAAATGTGACACTCTGATAGGGCTCAGCTGTATTGGTCAGCTATTTAATTGTCCAAACTGCCTTTCTCAAGAATATGAGGGAGGGATTAGTACTTACCTTCTCATCTCCACTGGGCTCCTTGTGATCACGGGGACAGATTTCAGGATCCCCCACACACTTCCTGCAAAACTCCTGCAAAACTCCAGTGCCCTCTTTGCTATCCCTGTTCGCTATTCTCCAGAGCCATCATCTCTTATGTAGAGAGTAGGCTTCAAACTGAGACACAGGAATGTGTCTCACAGAAATGTGGATCCTCCCACAGCCCTAGCTGACTCCACCCCCTCCAGGCAGCGAGAAGCAAGAACTGGATGTCACAGGACCCCCAATGCTAACCCTGGCAGATGCTAGCCCTAGCAAATAACAAACACACAGACTAGGATTTCTCCCTTAAAGAGAAACCAGCCCCTCAAGATCTTCCCTCCTCATCCTGTTAGTTAGTTTGAAGGGGGGAAATGCTTGATGATGTTCTGTTCAGAAAAGCTTGCTCACCTCCTGAATCTGCTTCTGCTCTTCCCAGATTAGGCTTCAAACTGAGACACAGGAATGTGGCTCACAGGAATGAGCATACTGTGTTTGTCTTATGTACTGGGGGGCATGGTAATTTGGAGTGCTTCCTTCCCATTGAGACAACCTTTGATCGAGGGTTATATTGTTCTGGGAGTAGGCAATGCCATATGTGTGTTGGCTATGTCAAAGTTATCACACTTCCCAGTCCTTTTTTCATCTAAGGCAGAGTTTCTCAACGTGTGGGTCCCCAGATGCTATTGGACTTCAACTCCCATAATCTCCAGCCCCAGTGGCCTTTGGTTAGGAATTATGGGAGTTGAAGTCCAATTACATCTGGGGACCCACACGTTGAGAATCCCTGATCTAAGGAGACCCAGTAGCAATCTTGGCAGTCCATTCTGTGGGGCTATTGAACTCCAGATAAAGAAATGTAAACATTATAGCTATTCAGGATGTCATGCCAGATGAGCATGCTGACTTGGCTTGAATTACGGAAACCTGGTTGGAAGAAGAAGGTGGTGTAAATCTCTCCAAATTATGACTGCCAGGTATTTGGATGCAGCATCAGCCAAGGCAGAGTAGGTAGGGATATGGAGCTGCCCTGGTCCATCGGGAGAGTCTTTTCCTCCACAGATGCACTATCCACTGTTCTGACCACTTTGAGTGTCTGCATGTGGTGGTGGGGCCCACACCACTGCCTAACAGTCTCCCTGCCTGAGCTGCTTGAGATGGTCTTCGATGTGGTGCTGAGAACCCCAAGGCTATTAATCTTGGGAAGTTTTAGCATTCCCATTGAGGTCAACTTCTCCAATTCAGCTCGGTATGTCATGTCCTCCACTGGGACCATGAGAATCTTAATTGATTTATGGATGCACATGTGCAGGTCTTCTACTCAATTTGTTCTGTTTGGTCATCAGTGGCAGGTAGAAGAAAGCCAGTATGAAGTGATTAATGTGCTTCGCTTAATATTTTTGGTAAATTTATTGCATAGATTTGGACACTTATTCTATCCAGCTTATGTTCTACTCTGATGGAATTATGAAAATTACATACCTGTTTTAGAGCTTTTACAAACAGCATTGAATTTATGAATTTCTCCATCTGCTACTTACAGCATTGCGATAGGTGTACGTGAATTTATAGCTTTTTACTGGAGAATTCTGTAACAGAAGCTTTTCAATATCCTTGTCCTTTCAGAATAAGGATTTCTAGTGATATTGAATATCTTTGGCTTTTTTCTAGACTTTCGAATTCTTTTTTGACTACTTAAGATTCTGTTCGTCCATCAGCCTAATGAACAACATAATTAAAGGAACTTATATTCACTGCATAAATCATTCATTACTCTGTATGGAACCTTTTTGTTTGCTGTTCAGAGAGAAGCTGGGACAAAAAAGATCTTTGACTTTTTAATATCTTTCTTTTTATTTAGAAAATTATTCGGTATAGTAAAACTTTTAAAATTTACCCTTTTATCATCAGATTCATTAGATTTAGGATTTTGAAAGTTTCTGGATAGCTTTTAGATTTTTTTTCCTTCCTCATCTTTTTTTCTTGTCTTTCCATTCACATAGGACTTAAATCAGATGAAGGACGAATTGGTAGTTGGGAAATGTATATTCTCTCTAAAGAATAAAGACTATAGTTTAATGTTTGGGAAGGGTATTTTTACTGCGGAATACAACGGGTGTTTGAATTACCTATGTGGAAGGGTTGGTTCTCCTCTCTTTGTCCAGCTGGTTCTTTGAGAGGTTCAAATTCTATATGGATGCCTAGATTTAGACTTTGTGTGACTAGTTAATTAAATATCTTTTACTCCTTATATGAACTATTACGACTTTTGTATCTTTCTTATGAATGGGTTTTTTTCTTGGATGGATAAGATCTTGTTTGTAAACATGTATTTTTGTTGGAATCTCAGAGATGTAACATTTTCTGTTTTTACTATAATAGGGATGTGTGAACCGGTTCGAGTTTAAATTGGTTCGGTTTGAAGGTTCGAACTCAGACCAAACAGGGCTATGGTTTTGCCCTTCTGGTCCGAGTTCGAACCGAATCTGGACCGGTTCAGTTTGAACCGGTTTGAACTAGTTCGGATGTGCTATGGAGTGCCTAGGGTCTGTTTTTGCTATTGTGTGTGTCTGTCCTCCATTTTGGGGATCATTGTTTACTTTTGCTCCTGGCCTCCATTTTGTGAGCCTATTTTTCAGACTTTGCATTGGCTGGGCTATTGATCGTTTGATTGGCCTGAATGAGTCTTGTGTTCTGGTAGGCTGTTGACTGTGCCACTGTTTGAGAGCTGGCACCCTGTTGGCTGGGGCGGGGGGGGGAGTACAAAGGTGGGGGCTCCCAAAGGTGGGAATTTCAAACCTATTTAAGCCAGGCCTCTGGCCTGGAAAATCCTCTTTGGCTCCAGTTGTGGGATTATCTGGACCGTGCTGTGCTCCTCCTTACTAGCTGGTGTCTGTGTGAGTCCTTGACTGTGTCTGTCTTCCTGCTCTTTCTTTTGTCCATTGCCTTATCTCTGCCCTGTGTCTGTGTTACTTTACAGCTTCTTTTCCCATCTATTATTGTTGTCTTGTCTCTCTCTCTCTCATTCATTCATTCCTTTATTATTTGGCCAGGCCCCTAGGCCTTGGCCCTTCCCCCACGCCCGTCACCCCATCCATCTGCATTGATTTCATTAATTTTACCCTGCCTCTCTTCATCTCTTTTCCTACTGATTTATTTTTGCTTTGATTTTGTTCTTTGTTTAGTGTGCTCTTTTTAAATACTTGTTGTTCCTGCCTCCCTCCCTGCCATCCCATACCCTGCCTGGATCCCATCCCAGTCCAGTCCCTGGCTGACCCAGGGCCTAGGCCCTGCAGCCCGGCCTCGTCTCCCCTGACCTCTTCCTGTGCCATCTGCCCCTCTAGAACCCGCTCCCTCTCTGTTTGTGCTTTGCATTTGATTGATTTCTCTTCTGCTGGGTTTATTTTTGTTGATTATTGTTGATTCCTGATTATTGCTTTATTGCTGTGTGGATGTAAATATTGATTTTTGTGTGTCCCTTCTGGGCCTGCTGCCCCCTTCCTCCTGCCATCCCACATCCCATCCAGATTTCCCCCCCCACTGCCCCCCCCCTCCTCTGTACCTGCCTGCCTGGGCTTGCTTTGGAATAATTTTGGTGTGTTGTTTTTTTTAAAAAAAAAATTCTGCTGTGTGTGCTCTGTTTTCTTATTAATATTATTGAAGAGTTTGTTTGCTCTGTTGATGTTCATTCCTGGTTTTTGCACTTTGCTGTTGTTCATTCCTGGTTTTTGTTGTTGTTGATTCTGTGCCTTTGGGGCATGGTGCCCCCCTCCTGCTCCTGCTCTGCCATCTCCCCCTCCCATCCAGATTATCCCCCACTCACCCCCCTCTGTGGCCCTTGGGCCTGCTGACCCCTTCCTCCCAGAACCCCCCTCCCAGGTACATTCTCCCCCACTCACTCCCCCTGCTAGATTCCCCCCACTCACCCCACCTCTCTCTGCCCCCTTGGGCCTGCTACCCCCTTCCTTCTGCCATTTCCCCTCCCATCCAGAGTCTCCCCCCCATCCAAATTTTTCCCCCACTGCCCCCTCCCTCCTCTGTGCCTGCCTGCCTGGGCTTGCTTTGGAATAATTTTGATTTTTAAAAAAATATTAATTTCTGCTGTGTGCATGCTCTGATTTGATATCTTATTAATATTATTGAAGAGTTTGTTTGCTCTGTTGTTCAGTTGTTCATTCCTGGGTTTTTGCACTTTGCTGTTGTTGTCCATTCCTGGGTTTTGTTGTTGGACTTTGTGCCCCTTGGGGCGTGGTTCCACCCCCCGTTCCTGCTCTGCCATCTCCCCCTCCCATCCAGATTCTCCCCCACCCACCCCCCTCCAAGCTAGATCCCCCCCACTCACCCCACCTCTCTCTGCCCTCTTGGGCCTGCTGCCTCTTTCCTCCTAACACCCCCTCCCAGCTACATTACCCCCACTCATCCCCCCTCTCTCTGTGCTGCTCTCCCTCTCTCTTACTCCTGCTATCTCCTCCTTCACTCTCTGACTCTGTCTGCTCTAGTCTCTCTCTTCCTGTCTCCTCTCCTTCTTTCATTCCCACAGCTGCAGCCCACAGCACCTGCCATCAGTTCTTATATATTTTTTTAAGTATTTCATTTTATTTGTTGCTGCTTGGGGGTGGGTGAGTCACAAGTAGTGGCTCCTCATTCTGCCCCTCATCCTTGACCACCCCGCCACCCCGGCTGCCTGTGCTGCCCTTTCTGTGTACCAGCCCAGGGGTGGCTGGTTTGTATTGGAAAGTTAAAGGACTTTGCGTTGTCTTTTTGCCTCAGACAGTGGAGGACAGACTAGTAAGTCAGAGGGCTAGAGGGTCAAGACATTTGACATCACTTCTCCACTGCTCTGATTCTATCCCTTTGAAATGTAGATTGCTAATCTTAGGGGATTCAACTTCCTTCCTCCTCTCTCTCTTGCTACCTGCCCGCCTACCTTGCAACATGGCAAGCCTCTCTCCCTGTACCATATGTGCAGAGAGGATGCAGAATCCATCTGCATCCAGCTAGATATATAGATTAGAGATCCTAAATCCTCACTTTCCTATCTAGAATGGAGTTCCTTAATAAATGCCTTTTATATTGATTTGAAACTATGAATTGGCTCCAAGTTACTTTACTCTCAGCACATACGCATGCCTAACTAAATCCGCTGTGTGTTGTCCCTCTGTGCACTCTGCTATAATGAGAAAGGGATTCTCTCACCACAGAGAATTTCCAACAGTTTGCACGTCTGACCAGCAGTGTGCAGTAGAAGAAGGACCGGGGAAAATGGGGTGAGTGTATGCATTTATATGTGTGCACCTTTTGTTGTCCCTTTCCCTAGTTGATGGTTTTAAATAGGGCCTCCTTTATTTTGCAATGCTTTTGGGTGTGGGGAGGGATATTTTGTGATGTATTGCTGTGTTGTTTGCTTGAAGAAATTGTTGCTTATTTTGCGGTTGTTTCTTTTATCACAGCCCCCCCCCCCCAAGGCTGTTGTTATTATTATGTTTGTTGATGATTGCTATTGTATGTGTTGCTTGCTTGCTTTGGGTGGAGTGGGTGGGTTTTGTTAAAGAGTTCTTTTAAAATAGGCTAGGTAGGCTTAGCAATTAAATTGTTGCTCCCAGAAATCTTATCTAGACTTTTCACTAAATAAGGGTTTTGTTTGATTTTCAGGTTCCCCAAGCTTTGACTCCATCCCTCCCCGGTAGGTGCTGTGTCCAAATCCTCCCCCCTTCTATTTTCCCCATAATAAAAAAAACTCCCCCCACACACACACACAACTACTCCACCTAACTGCCTGTGCCACCCACCCAGGGGTCCCCCTCTTTTTAAAATTTTAACACCCCCTCCCCAATTGGCTTTTTCAAGCCAAACCAAAAGGTTCCCCTCACCTCGCCTCACTTGGCCTTTCTGTCCCCCTGCTAAAAGTCTTCCCTTCTCCCCAATTGGCTTTTCCCCTAAAAATTCCCTCCCGCCTCCCAATTGAGGCAAGAACTACCGCAAGTAGAAAAGAAGTAACACAAGGTGATACTCCAGGAAGTAATGCACCAAAAAGGCCTAGGCTAGAAGAGGCTCTGCAATCGCATGTGACTTCAACTGAGAAAGAGCTGAGTGGCACTGTAGAACAGCTTGCGCGTGGGTCTCGAGAATCAAAGGTGGGGCCTTTAACAGAGAGTGAGATGGAGGTCTCGATAGCGACTGGAGGAGTGTTCTCTGGAATGACAGACAACTCTCCAGTAGACCTAGAGGAAGCTTTGTTCTTACAAGAATTAGAAGCTTATGCAAGAAAAGGAGCTAGGCCAAAGGCCTCTCAAGGACAAGTGACAAGGGTGCCCTCAGTGAAAGAACTGGCTAAGGGTTCAACGCCCACTGCTGCTTCTGTTACATCTGGATCTGAGGAGTTATCTTCAAGAAAGGAGAAATCAGCTTTAACATCAAGAACGGGAACAACTGAGAGAGCTGATCCACGTGGACTTTCAGACACCTCTAGGGGTATATCTCAGCTTCCTCGTACTTTTGCTTCGGTAGCAGACCCTGATAAGCGACAGAGGGGTGCTGCGAGGAAGCGGGGCAAGACAACAAATGATGGCAATACGGATCCTCAAGCTCAATTTGAGCTCGAAGATGAGTTGATAGCAGCACTTCTAGATTCTCTTAATGAAAATGAAGATCCGAAAAAGCGCTTTGTCATCAGGATGCGCTATGTGGGGACAGATGAACAGAAAGCCGTCAGGGAGTATGTGATTAAGTCGATCTTGATAGATGCCATGGATTTCACACTCCCATGGCTCCGTGCAGTCATCCAGCTTGAAGGCTCAAAGGAGATTGATGTCTGTCTCCAGCATCAAGTAGCGTATCATCAGTTCTGGTCGCAGTGTAGAATAGTGGATAAGCTTATGCCGCATTTGCAAGCAGGCTTTCAGCTAGTCCCTTTATTTAAAGCGGACACGAGAGTTCTGACCATAGCCTTCTGGACAACTACGGTACCGGCTGAAGATGTGGCAATCTGGCTGGAAAGACATGTAAAGGTGCTCATGGGTCCCTATGAACGTAAGGACTCTTATGGGATCTGGACAGGGGAATATCGTTGCATTATAGCACTCCGCACAGATTCGCAGATGGGTGCTCTACAGCATCTCCCGAAATATTTCTTTTTGGGGTCAGACAGGGCCAGCCTGCGTTATAGTGGTCAACCACCGGCCTGCTTTCATTGCTGTGCCTATAATCATATCAGGAGAGACTGTCACGTTTCGCTCTGTTCAAAGTGTGGAGTGCATGGGCACAGTACCATAAGTTGCCATAAAAGTATCAGGTGTAATCTGTGCCTTGGCATTGGACACACATATTTCTGGTGCCCGGAGGCACATTATAATAAGATGGACAGGGAGAGAGCGGAAAAAGTGGCCAAAGTGGCGGAGATGGGGAAAAAGGAAGCGCAACGACAGGAAAAGCGACAGCAACCGGAATCGGGGAGGCAAGAGGTGAATGGGACGGAGATGGATCCGGGTTCATCGACGGGTCCTGGTGAGCGGAGCGGTGGAGAGAGAGAGATGGAAGAACCCTTGCAATCTGTGTGGACGCAAGTTTCCTCACGGAAAGCGGGGGGAAGACACTCGGGGGGAGGGAAGGATTTTCCGCCTCTTTTGGGAAACAGTTTTGATACCTTTGAAGGCTCAGGAACGGTCTCCTTTGGCGCGAGTAGATTTGATGTGCTGAGTGTCGAAGAGGAGGACCTTCCTGGGGAGACTGGAGATGTACCGGAACCCCGCCGGTCTCCTCGTCACGAACGGGATGCCTCCCCTAAGGAACAATGAAAGCAGAAAAAGATGGTGAAGGACATGAATAAGGCAGGTTTTGGGGGTGCTGGGCCTTCCGGACGCCCTTTGGTGGTCCCTGGGAAAGGGAAAAAGAGTGAGCAGGAGCTAGTAAGAGATTTAGAACAACAACTGATAGTGGATAAAGATAGAAGGGAAGAGTTCTGGAGTCTCCGCCAGTACTCTAAGAATAGACTTAAGGATTTGGGAAAAGAAAAAGAGAAGTTGTGTGAGATGATACAAAAGGAAGAACCCTTAGAGAAGGGAGATGGGGACGAGGACGCAGAGGTAGGTCAACTGGATCAGGTTTTGAGTGATATTCAGAAGGAGAGCAAGAACTTTAGATCTCTAGACTCTAGATACTGTCATCATTTAAGTATGGTGACAAAACTGGTGGAGGATATCGGGAACCTGCAACAACAGATGTGGGGTGACTCCTCAGTCTCTAATATGAATGGGGTTGAAGTTGGAGAACGAAAAGTAGCTGGTCAAGCTATTATAATCGATGGACCAGAGGTATCGGATGACCCGTTACCACGGGAGGAAGTCCAAGAAGTGGTTCTTGGTAAAGATTGGGAAGATCAGGTAGACGGGTTTTCCCATTAGAAACTGTTTTGGAAGCTGAGAAAAATGTGTGGCATGGTGATAAACCCCTTTTGATCCCTCAACCCTTCACTGCTTCCCATACTATTGAAGTTTCCGATCCCAATCCCGATCCTGACCCCCCTATGACTCTTCCTTCCCGATTACCTCTCTCCCTTTCCTTTATCCAGGATGCACACATACCTAAAAGTAGGTCTACACTCTCATATGGAATGGATGTGGGAGGGGTAGAAGGTATCTCTCTGACCCGAGAGGGCATTGAGGATGTGGAATGATAGTGATTGGAATGGCTACTGTGTATTATGTCATTGTTTCAACCCTGAAATCGGTGTGTGCATATTTGTGTATATTTAGATTTATGCTGATCTCAAGGTGTTTGCTACTATGGATGGATCTTCCCCTTGACAGTGACCATATAATTTCACTGTTTTAATTTTGCTATATTATTTTCCCCTGGACTGCCATAAGATTTATGTTCCTTTACACTATTATCTTTACTTATGGCCATACCCTTTAATTTGTTAACCTGGAATGTCCGTGGCCTGAAGTCATTGGACAGAAGGTGGGACATTTTTCAATTTATAACATGCTTAAATTATCATATCTATATTCTCCAAGAAATGCATTTTGAACATGAAGGTCAGCGTTTCTCAGCACAGAAGCAGTGGATGTGGGGCCCCTCTTATTGGTCGTATGATGGGAGTGGCCATGCGGGGGTGGCAGTGCTTTTCAAGAATAGCCCCAATTTGAGAATCGATAGCGTGTTGGAGATTGAACAGGGGAGGCTCATGTATATTGATTTTACCATTTTGGGGGGTCAGGCTCCTGGAGCTCAACGGGGCACGTCTAATCGTATTTTCCGTTTATGTGTGGTTTATGCCCTGGTGAAGGTTTCTCTGAGGAAGAAAGTGTGGGCTAAACTAAAATATCACCAATACTAGACATCACCTTCTAGTGGTGGGCGATTTCAATAATAGGGCGCGCCCAGAGGATCGGAGGACCTTTATAGACGGATGTCCCATCTCATCCCCATGCTCCTCTTTAACAGTCGAGGAGAGTAGTTTACAATCTTACTTGTCAAGAACTCTGGGGTTAGAGGACAAGGCTTTGGATGTGCATAATTCTATTGAGTTCCTTCCCATTTCCCATAAATCGGCTTTTGCTCTTAAGTATAAGCAAACATGTGAGTCTGGGAGTAAATTTACCTATTTCCATCCGAGGGTAGCCAGCCGATTGGATAGACTATGGGCGCCTCCCTCCTTTCGGGTGTACGGTTGTAAATTAAGATTGACTCCATGGTCAGACCACGCCATGGTCAGATTTACATGTACCTATGGGGAGGTTTTGCCCAGAGGGAAGCCTTTATGGCGCTTACAACCAAAACATTTGAGTTCTGATTATTTTAAGTCACTTTTGTTATTAGAACTGAACCGACAGACGAGACTGATGTTAAATACCACTGAAGATGTCATGGTGAACTGGGAGATCTTGAAGAGAAGGATCTCTAAGTGTGTAAGATTAGCTGATAGTGAGGTCTATAGGAAGGATATCCAAGAGTACCAGAGAGCCATTTATCAATTGTTGAGAATCACGGATAGGATGAATAAAGGGGAGGCTTTCAAAGAGGAGAGACTTGGGGGATGCAGAGCTACTATCTGTCACTTTCAAAATCAACTCCGTCAGAATCGGCTGATGAGTAAAATGTACCGGACTAGGGGTGCGATAGTCGATAGAGATGAATGGGCCAAAAGGAACACGCCAAAACCGCACTTGGGCTTCCAAGGTCTGAGGACCAAGGAAGGAGTCCTGAAAGTTGACCCTCAAGACATGCTCTGCGTCATGTCTCAATATTACCAAAAGCTGTACGCGGAACAGATTGTCAAGGAAGAGGATGTGTATGTGTATCTGAAGAACTGTCGCACGACGGAGGATGCCAGAGAGGGTCGGTCTCTGACGAAGGAAGAATGCGACTCCATGGTCCGACCGGTGACACCCAAAGAAGTGAAGGGAGTCATTTCGGGAGGCAAGGGAACTTCGGCTCCGGGCCCGGACGGCCTGACGTGGGCTTTTTATAAAGAATTTGTGGACCTCTTGCTGCCAGTATTAGTCAAGCTATTTAACTCCTGCATGGAGGAGGGGGCTCTGGGCCGATCCTTCACGGACGGGCTTCTGATCTTCTTCCCGAAAAAGGGGGATACTTCGCTACCTAAGAACTGGAGACCCATCACACTGACCAATGTTGACTACAGGATCCTGGCGAAGATCTTGAACCAGAGATTGGCAGCGACGGTTGCGAAATTGATTCATAGTCTTCAGACGAGCGCCGTGACGGGCAGGAACATGGTGGATTCTCTGTGCTTAGTGAGGGAAGTCTTTTGATTCATCAAACAGGATCGTTGGAAGGGTCATCTGTTACTCCTCGATCAGATCAAGGCCTTCGACAAGGTCAATCACACCTATCTGTGGGCACTGCTCCGAAGCAAGGGAGTTCCGTCGCGATTCGCGGAGTGGGTACGGATGCTATACACCGATGCAGGAGTGGTCCCGCAAGTTAACAGCTGGAGAGGCGACCGTATCATATTGCATTCAGGGGTGTGCCAGGGCTGCCCCCTGAGTGCACTATTATACGTCTTTGCTCTGGATCCAGTTCTAAGGAGAATCCAATGTGAACCCTGCTTGCCGGGATTCGTTATCCCCCTACCTTCGCCGGGTGAGGTCTTCCTGGGATCTAGTGAGGAAGAGGAACCGGCGATTACGGCGATGGACTCGGAATCGTCACATGACATCAGGAAAGAGACCCCCGGCGATTTCAGAATGAAGTTTATAGTGCACGCCGATGATGTGACCTTGCTGTTAATGGGGGGGGGGGAGGTCCGGGTGGCGCTGGACCTTTTTGCCGAGTACGGAGCGATCTCGGGTTCCAAGGTGAACATGGAGAAAAGCTTTTTCGTCGAAGTGGATCGGGGGAAGGGCCAATTACGGTATCTGCCAGTGAGGGATCGAGCGGAAGGAGGCCCCAAGGAAGGGGGACCCTCGAGAGAATGGAAAGATGCGGTGTGCGTCTTGGGACTCGCTTTTGGAGTCAAAAGTCACGTCTGGAAGGAAGACTGGCTCGCGTGGGAAGAGAAGGTTACTGCTAAGATCACTCAGTGGAAGAACTGGAAGTTATCAATGTATCAGAGGGCGGTCTATGTCAAAACCTACCTAGTGCCCATTGCCCACAATCTGGCGACGGTGTACCCCCCTCTGGCCGATCTGCTGAGGAGGGTAGAGGGACGAGTGTTTGCTTTCGTGTGGAGGATGAGCACCTTCCCGCTGCCCAGGGCGGTGGCCTACCAGACCGTGAAACAGGGAGGCCTGGCTCTCCCGGCGTTGCAGTCTTTTTTCTTGGCCAAATTTGTGTCTTATAATTTTGGAATTTGGATCTTCTGCGTCATTTATGACAGAGGAAATCTGCTACAGAGACTCTGGTGACGTTATTCGCGACCAGCTAGCGAGACTCGCGGTGGGGAGTGGACTGGTGGGAGAAAGGCGCCTTTCTCGGGAACGTGATCCAGAAGGTGAAAGAGGCCATGCCGGTTGGATGAAACGGGGAAAACCAATCTCCTCGGTTGGATGAAACGGGGAAAGATCGTGCCCGCCGTATTGAGGACGCCTCGGACCATCCAACAGATGAACAAGAGCGTATATGACACGGCGCTGACGGAGGGACCCTTCTCGCGGGCACAGAAAAGTAGGTCGTCTTGAGGCAGGAGCTCACGGTCCTTCTATCAGATGGGAGAACCGGTCGCGTTCCTGAAAGAAAAGGAAATTCCCTTTCACCTTTGGGAATTCAGGTGGAGGATATATCATCGAGTGTTACCCCTGAATGGGAGTAAACGGTGGCTCCGGACCGATCAGCAGCTCTGCCCCAGGATAACTTGCCAACAGGAAGCCGCCGTCTCGGAAACGCCTCCGGTGGAGACTCACGCTCACTTCCTCAAAGAATGCATGACGGCGAGGGAAGTGTGGCGAAGGGCGGGGTCCCTTTTCCGATAGCCCGAATTGGGAGCGCAGTCCTGGGAGGCTCTGACCATGGGCACGGTCGGGGATCCTCTCCCGCCAGGTCCTAGTAAGAAAGTGGGTCGGAAGAGGGATAGGTCAGGGGGAGTTCTAGAGAGTAAATGGAAGGTTCCGATCTATGTTTTTTGGTTAACCAGTTTGTATATTATGCATGCTATGTTCCTCCATCGCAATGGGGAAGTGAAAAGAGACTATGAGATCAGAGCGGGGAAGACAGTGCAATTGGCCTGGAAGAGGTTATATGGTTTTGTCCAAAAAGAACGGGGCTCCTTATCAAGGGTGGAATGGGAAAGACACTGGAAATGGACGATCGATGTCCCTCCCCCGATTACGTGAGAGTCCGACGTGTTGTATTTCTTTGCTTGTAAGGACTATTCTGTATTTCTTGGGTTTTGCTTGATGTATCCTGGTCTATATTGCTAACCTGTGGATTTCTGATCTTGTGAATGTATCGTAATGTAAAATTCTAGTAGTTTGTTTATTTAATAAAGAAAACCTCCCTAGAAAACCTCCCAATTAATTGGCCTTTTTTGCCCCTTCCCCTTCTTCCAAACTATTTTTTTTGCCACTTCCTGGCCTTTCTCATACAGTCTCCCACCTTTACAATGTCTGAGCAACATGAGCACCATGTTCAGGCCAGGCCTCACCTAAGTTGCCAGGCAAAGGTGGGAGAGGACAGGGGCAGGCTGTGCCTGCAGCTGAGGGGCAGAGAGGGAGAGGATGTGGGGACGGGCCTGAGGATACCCCAGTCCTCCCCATTGCAGAATTCTTTGCCCCAGCTGAGGGGTTTGTGCTCAGGCGCAGGCTGGGCTTTCCCCAGCCTGCTGCCGGCACCGGCAGAGGCACTAGGGCTGTGGCGGGTCCCTCGGTGCCAGGTGCTGCTGGGGCACCACCAGTGGTGGTAGAGGAGACTGCTGGTGAGGGGAGCAGGCAGAGGGCAGGGAGGATGTTACAGCTGGCAGAAATGCAGCCAAGTTCTTCCTCCCTCTTCTTCCACCTATCATTTTGCTGCTCAGTGGGGCCTCTCCTCATGAAGCCCGGGCAGTCATGGTGGAGACCAGCGGTGGTGGGTCCTACCACTCTGGCTCCGATGAGGAAGGGTCTGCTGAGGTAGTGGAGAGGCCTGCCTCTCCTCTGCCAGTGGAGCTGGGCCCTTCTCTTTCATGCAGGGTGGAAGGAGGTTGGGTGGCAGCAGTGGGCAGGCAGTGGTGGCCTCCCCCCACCCCAGGACTGCAGACACCCAGAAGCAAGAAGCCTAAGACAGTGCCCAAGGCACAGGAGGCCAAGGGCAGTGGTGTCTGGTGGCATTTTGAGGTGCCTGAAAATGCCTCATACCATGCCCGCTGTGTCCACTGCAGGGAGCAGGTCAGTCGAGGCAAGGATCCCAAACAAATGGGTATGACGCCCATGTGGAAACACATGGATCATCATCACCCAACTCTCCTTGGCCCCACTGGCAGCGCTAGTGCACCTGGTGCTACTGCCACTAGGGTGGACAAGGGCAGTGTGCCTGCGCCAGCCAAAAAGCAGGCTACACTGCCTGTCAAACAGTGGGCCCAGGTGTCAGGCAGCAAGCGTAATCTTGGTGTGGACCATCATCACCTCACCCGCCTCATAGGGGAGATGATTTCCACCGATGACCAACTGTTTTAGGTGGTTGAGAAATCTGGCTTCCACCAGATTCCGCCGGAAAAGCATGCATTTCACGACTGACCTCTGGACCAGTGTCAGTGGGATGCACGCTGCTTTGCTGGCCCTCACTGCCCACTGGTGGGGCCCGGAGAGAGATGGGACCTCTATGGGGACTGCCTCTGGGTCCAGCACCTCTCCTGCTGCACTACGGTACAGGTGGGTCATTCTGCATGTGGAGACAATGGACACGAGGCACACCATGAAGGAGGTGGTGGCCGTACTTGGCTTCCAGATCGAGGAGTGGATTGGCGGGTGTCCACACCTCTCCTGCGGCTTCATTGTCACAGACAATGGGGCCAATGTTACCGCCACCATCGAGACAGTCCTGGGCCGTGTGAACATACGGTGTATGGCACACACACTCCATCTGGCTGTCAGGGATGCCCTCTGCCTTAGGGAGCTGAAGGCGTCCAAGCCGGACCCCCCTCCCACTCCACACACACACACAACCCGCAAGTGCTGCTGCTGCTGCCACAGCCATGCTTGTTGAGAAGGCTCACAAGCTGGCCAGCCATTTCCACCGCAGAGAGAAGTCCAGGCGCCTGCTTCGCAAGAAGCAGGCCGACCTCAGGCTTCCGCGCCATCTCATCCCAACGGATGTAGAGACATGGTGGAACTCCACCTTCTTCCTTTTCCTGCGCCTGCTGGAGCAGGAGAGAGCCCTTGGCACCCTGGTGAGGGATGAGTCCTTGGCTGTCTGCTACCTCTCGAATGCAGAGTGGAAGCAGATGTCCGAGGCGGTGTCGGCACTCGAGCCCTTCCAGCTTGCCATGAAGAGCTTGTGTGGCGACACCACTCCCTTGAGCCAGGCGCTGCCCACAGCTCTGGGTCTGGAGAACCTGATGTGTGAGCTCCAGACTTCTCTGCCCATGCCAGAGGGCCGTGCTCTGGCTGGAAGGCTGAAGTCTGGGTTGGCCAAGCAACTTGTTGGTGAGTTGGGTAGCAGGGAGGAGTATGTCCTCACTTGTCTCTGCAACCCGACCATCAAGGGCAATGTTGTGTGTGCCGACAACTTGCCTGGGTAAAGAGGCCTCCTGGTCCAGAAAGTTAGGGAGAAGGAGATCGCTAGGACCAGGAGAGACGAGGAGGGTGGCAGTGGTTCAGGAGCATCTCCCCCCCCCCCGAGCAACCTGCATCCAGAAGCAGTGTGGCTGCATCAGCTTCCCCTTCCCCTTCCTCTTCCCAGTCCAGCAGTGTGGCATCCCAGGCAGCAGTGCCAACACAGCAGGCACTTGCTCCCGCCGTGAAATCCAGCCAGTGGTTTCAGCGGGTGTTCCTTGGTGCCTTGCCTGGTGTGCAGGAGGCTCAACCTGTCAGGCCCTCCAGTGCTGAGCAATGTGTTGCCCAGTACTTGGAGGAGCCTGTGGAGGAAGACAGCTCGATGGACCATGCACAGGTCTGGGCAACCCACCACCAAGTCTGGCCGGACCTGGCAGTGGTTGCTGTGCACCTCCTCTCCTGCCCCCCAACCAGTGTCCAGAGCGAGCTGGTGTTTTCACATGCCGGGGACGTGGTGACACCCTCTCGCTCCCAGTTGGACACTGGTCTGGTGGAGCAGTTGGTCTTCCTTAAGGTCAACCTCCCCCTTCTGGGCTACCTCGAGCTGGAGGTTGAGCTGGGTGGGTGATTACTGTGGTTGCCCCATGGTTGGTCACCTGCCTGGCTCATCTTCTTCTCATCCCTACCTTCCCCCCTTCCACCTCTAGCTGAGCTGGCATGACAGATAATGAGCTGTGCCAGCCAAGTCGCAGCGTGCCTACTACTGGTGCTGCATCTGGCCAAATGTTTATACACACATGCCCACCCACGCCCATGTAAGAAATCCGATGCTGACCACAACAAGCCCTTATCTCCACCTGTCAGCATTTGGGGGCCTGGCATGGGCATGGCACACACACCTAAAAGTAGCACAGCCCCATAATAATACCACCAGACTAGCACAGCCGGCGGCTGGTACACATTCTGTAAATATGTAAATAATAATTTCAAAAAATGTTATGTTAATCAACCCTCCAAACATATTGAAAATCATAGTTGAAAACAAATGATGACTCAAAAAAGTATTGTTTTTAAAAAATATGTTATCAAAGAAATCATGTGTGGAGTTGGTTTTCATTAAAAATGTGTTTAATATATTTTTAATGCTAGCTGAATGAATTCTCATGTTGTTTATTATGGTTACTGTTGATGTTGACTAACAAATTATAATCATAGAACTTTACTTGTCAACACAACATATTGATTGATTGCTTGTCTGGGTTCTTTGTGGGGAGGGCTGGTCTTGTGGTAGGAGAGCTGGTCTCTTGTGGTAGGAGAGCTGGTTGTGGAGAGGAGAGCTGGTCTTGTGGTAGCAAGCATGACTTGTCCCCTTAGCTAAGCAGGGTCTGCCCTGGTTGCATATGAAAGGGAGACTAGAAGTGTGAGCACTGTGAGATATTCCCCTCAGGGGATGAAGCCGCTCTGGGAAGAGCAGAAGGTTTCAAGTTCCCTCCCTGGCTTCTCCAAGATAGGGCTGAGAGAGATTCCTGCCTGCAACCTTGGAGAAGTCTGTGAAGACAATACTGAGCTAGATAGACCAATGGTCTGACTCAGTATATGGCAGCTTCCTAAGTTCCTATGTTGAGGGGAGGGAATTGGGTCCGTTTCTGTGCTGCTTGTACTTGTATTGAGAGAAAGGTAGGGGTGTGTGTGTGTGTGTGTGTGTGTGTGTGTGTGTGTGTGTGTGAGAGAGAGAGAGAGAGAGAGAGAGAGAGAGAGAGAGAGAGAGAGAGAGAGAGAGAAGGCTGTTTATATTGTGTCTGTGTGGATGGATGTTAGTACTGTCTGTGTGTGTGGATGGATGGATGCTTGCTGTAGTGTGGTGTCTGCATGTCTTTCCCCTCCAATCCTCCCTTCCTCCCCTCATCCCTCCCTCCATCCTCTTCATCACCCTTCCATCCTCCCTTCCACACCCACCTGCCCCTGGTCTGGCAAGCTGATGAGAACTGGTCTCCCACCAAAACACACACATCACGAGTGTGCATATATGTGGCATACGACCTACTCTGAGCCGGACCTTCTCCCCCTTCAATCCCCTCTGGAACATCCCCCTCCCTTCTCCTAGCTAGCTAGTGGCACACGCACACACACACACAATACCTGGCCAAACAAACACAAACACGCATACACTCACACTGGTGCCACCACCTGCCTTTGGCCTCTGTGTCCTAGAGCAAAGATGTGGTGGACCAGACAGAGCCATTTCTTTCCCCAAACAAGGCAAATGGCATGCACTGGCAGAGATGAAGACACTGGACAAGAGAACTTGAGAGAACTACTGAACCAGCAGGTGAGTGTTGCAATGCTCAATGCTCTGCTCTGTCATCATCATCACACTCAGCTGCTCTCAGCTGTATTATGTAGACTCACTGGTGGTACTTCCCATAGTTAACTTTCTATCTGTGTTAGAATTGCCTGCCTGTAATTATGCCCTCCCCTGTTTTCCTTGCAGTTGCATCATCACATGGGTTGGCTACTACTGCCCTGCTCCGTCTAGTTAGGTCTTGTTGGCTTGTGTGGGCAGCAGCTGCTGGCTGTGTGCTAAGCTCATGCTGTGGTGTGTGATGTAGGCGTAGCACTTGTAGTAGTAGTAGTTGCAAGTAGTCTGTGCTTGGTTTGGTTTGGATTGGTCCCCTGGCCTGCCTGGACCCTTCTTGGCTTTTTCAGCTGTAGTGTGTGCAACTGTGCATCCATGATGGAGGAGAGCAGCAGAGCAGGTCAGCTTCTGTCTGTGGTGGCCTCAGTGGGCAGGCACTGGGGCTGTGGTTTTTGGGGGCATCATCCATCCTGCACCAGAAGCAGCAGAGCAGGTCTGCTGCTTCTCTGTGTGTGCTGTGCTGGCAGGCCATGGCTTTTTAGATCATTGTCATTGTCAACACTAGTTGGTGGTCTGTGTCATCTTAGTTGCTTGGGTAGGTAAGGTGGACTGACCTGGGTGGTGTTAGGGCACCCGGATAGGGGCAAAAATGCTGGGCTGGCAATTGATGGGTGCCCCTAGTATTAATCACCCTAGTATGGTGATTGGGGGGGAGGGGAAATTTCAATCACCATAGTATGGTGACTGGGGGGGAGGGGAAATTTCCCATAGGATATAATGAAGATTTGAGGCAGCCCCGAACCCCACCTCTGTGGGGTGGCAGCACCACAAAGTGGGTCTGGGGCCATGGCAAAAATGGCCTCAATCCTTCCCAGACATCCCCAGATTGATAGGAACGATTGTTTTTTTAAAAAAGATTTTCTAAGGCATTAAATAATATCTCATAGGGATTGATGGCTTAACCCTTTCCCAGTGACACACATTCCATTCTTTCCAATGAGATGTTATTTAATACCTTAATACCTGGCAATGTATCCATCTCCTCCCATGCAGGAAAGCCTCCTTGGGCAGTGTTGCATGTGGAGGTGATGGACACAGATTCCAAGTTGGATGAGTTTCCGGCGGTCATGGACCGACAGGTGGGGACTTGGTTACCAACCAACAATGCATCCAACATTAGTAGGCAGGCAAGTTCAATTTGTGCACATTGCTTGCATTGCACACACTTTGAAGCTGGTGGTGCAGGATGCGCTTGGACTTAAGGAGTCAATTCTAAGCTCCAGCAGAGGTTAACTTTAGCTCCCACCCCAGATCATGCTGCTTCCATGAACGCTCTTGTGGACCAGTGCTGCAAAATTGTTGGCCATTTCCACTGGAGTGAAAAGTCAAGTTGCCTGCTCAAGGTGAGGCAGGTTGAGCTGGGCCTGCCTGAACACCTGATCCCTCAGGATGTTCCTACCCGGTGGAACTCCATCTTTCTCTCGCTCCAGCACCTGTGGGAGCAAGAGGGAACCATCCACAGCCTGGCACGGCATAGTGGCTTGGATGTGTGCAACCTGTGTGGACTAGAAGTTCAATTCCCACGTGGTCCTAGTACTCGAGCCATTCTATGCTGCCATAAACAGCTTGTGTACTGAGGGAGCAACACTGAGCCGGGCTTTGCCCACCAATCTTCTTCTCGAGAAGACCATGGGTAATATCCAGGCCACTCTGACAACTGGGGACGCAGTCACCCTGGCAGGTCGGCAGAGGACATGGGTACTGGAACGGCTCACGACACCCTTGGGTGCATCTGCATGGCATCTCTCGGCATGCATCTGCAACCCAAGGATGAAGGGCAGAGCTGTCACCCCTGACAAGGTACCCAGATGGAGGGACCTCCTGGTCAAGCATGTTATGCATGCAGAGGAGCAGAGGCTAGGTACAGATGATGACCAGGAGGAGGGGAAGCTGTTGCACAGCCTAGCAGTGCGCTTTCCACCCCCAGTAGCACTGCCACCAGCAACACTTTTTTCAGTGCAGCAACATCATTTATCTGGCAGCAGCACCCACAGAGTGGCCAGTGCCACTTCCAGATTCCACCACGCGGTGGTTCACAGAGGGCTTCCTTGGTGCCTTGCCAGGGGGACAGGACGAGCCTACCCCTCCCTGCTGCCATACTAAGCAGTCTCTTCTGCTGTACTTGCAAGAGCCAGTGGAAGGCCAGGAGAATTAACCATGCCACTTTGGGGCAACGCGTTGCCATGTTTGGCTGGACTTGGCAACCATTGCTGGTCAGTTCCTCTCATGCCCGCCAAACAGTGTCTCGAGAGAGAGGTTGTTCTCCATGGCTAGGGACATGGTGACCCCTCTATGCTCACGTCTGGATGCTGAGCTGGTCGAGCAGCTGGTCTTTTTGAAGGCCAACCTCCCCCTGCTGGGCTACCCCGAGCTGGCCATGGATGGTGTGACTCATCTCACCCCCTATGCAGAGCCTCCCACACCACAGCAGCTCAGCCCAACCAAGATGTGTCACAGTCTCTGCCCCTTACTGCTGCTGACACATCCAGATATGCACACAGGCACTGCCTCACTGCCAGCCCGAGAATGGTGAGATGGGGAACTGCTGCTGTGCTGGCACTCAGGGCTAGGACAAGTGAGTGCTCCTTGCATCAGGGAGGTCTTTCCAGATGTTGCTGAGAGAGACTACAACTTCCATTCCCCGCTGTTGGAATCGCTAGCCACCATCGAGACTAGGAACAATGGGAGTTGTAGTCACTCTCAGCAGCATACATCTGTGGATCTCTCCCTTTTGTAGGAGAACCCGCATGCCCAGACCTGAGGACTGGAAGGTAGTGATGTGCGGTTCGGTCCGGATCCGGCGGTTCGGTCCCGGACCGAATCGGGCCCTTCTGGAACCGATCCGGACCGAATCCGAGCCGGTTCGGGAGTGCAATTGAGTGTCTGGAGTGTCCCTTTAAAGTTTCAAGTGTGTCCTCCATTTTGTGTGTCCTTCCTGAAACTTTTGCTCCTCCTTGCATCCATTTTGTGATGCTATTTCCAGGCATTGTATTGGCTGCGCTATTGATCCTTGATTGGCCAGAATGAGTCCTTTGGTCTGGTAGGCTGCTTGGCTGTTGCACTGTTGAGAGCTGGCACCCTGTTGGCCGTGGGGGGAGTGCAAAGGTGGGGGCTCCCAAAGGAGGGAATTTCAAACCTATATAAACCCAAGCCTCTTCTCTGGAAACTTCTCTTGGCTGCAGTTTTGGGATCATCTCTGAGACCTGCTTGCCCTTTGCTGGCTGCTCTGGTGTCTCTGTGAGTCCTCCCTGACTGTGTCCTGTGTCTCTCTGTGTGTGCTCTAATCCTTTGTCCACCTGCCCTTTGTGACTCTCTGTGTGTCTCCTCTCTCTGTCTGTCTCTTGTCTGTACTGTGTGTTACTTCACTTTACTTTCTTCTTAATTTCCCCCAATTTTCCCTGTTCCTTGTCTGTCTGCTTTTCTCCCCCCCTCCCCCCCTTTCCCTTCTCATCCTTTGGGCCTACCCTCCCCCACTCCCACCCACTGCATCCTCATTGCTTTAAAAGTTCTTCCATTTATCATTGCTCTTTGTCCTGCCTTGTTTTTGTTCAACTTTTTGATTTTCACATTGCATTCCATTGGTTTCATTTATATATTGCTTGCTGGTTTTGCTTAAATTGTACCATTTTGTTTGTTTCTGCTGCTGCCCTGCGAGTTGGTTCCCTGAATCCCTCCCCCCCACCCCCAGAGGATTCTGTTGTTGTTTCTTGTTGTCCCATATAATCAGTTTTGGTTCCCTGCTCCCAACTTGCCCCTCCAAGTCCAAACCACACCCCACCCCAACCCCACCCCATCCAGCCTTCTCCCAAATTTGCTGCTGCCAAACAGAGTCCAGTTTTCTTTGCTTGCAGTTCCACTTATTCATTTGCTATTATTAATTTGCAGCAATTGTGGTTTCATTGTCTCTGTTCACTTAGTGGCCCCCCTCAGAGTCTGTGTGTTTGGTTCCCCCTCCCACCCACGAGTTTCTTCTTCTTGGTGGTTTTTGGTTTAGAACAAAAGAGTCTTTCTTTTCTTTTCTTTTTTTAAACTTCTGGCTTGTGTTCTCTTGATATATATTTTGCTCCCCTCCTCCTCCTCCTCCCCCTGCCTGCCCCCCCACCCTCCCTCCTCCCAGACCCTAGCCCAGGCCCAGCTCCTCCCCCCACCACCCCATCCAGCCTTCGCTGCTGCTACCCAGAGTCCAGTTTTCTTTGCTTGCAGTCCCACTTATTTATTTGCTATTATTAATTTGCACCAATTGTGGTTTCATTGTCTCTGTTCACTTAGTAGCCCCCCTCAGAGTCTGTGTTTGGTTCCCCCTCCCCACACCCCCACCCCCGAGTTTTTTCTGCTGGTTAGAGTCTTTCTTTTCATTGTTTTTTTTTAAACTTCTGGCTTGTGTTCTCTTGATATATATTGCTTTATATATTTTGCTCCCCTCCTCCTCCTCCTCCCCCCTGCCTGCCCCCCCCACCCTCCCTCCCTCCTCCCAGACCCTAGCCCAGGCCCAGCTCCTCCCCAACCACCCCATCCAGCCTAATCGCTGCTGCTGCCCGAGTTGTTCCAGTTTCTCCTTTGCTGTTTGTTGTTGCCCCCTCCCCTTCCCCCCAACACCCCCCTGCCACACACTAGCCCCCAACCACACACACCCTCTCTGCTCCCCCCCACCCCAACCCTTTTTTCTCCTTGCCCCTGACTCTCTCCACTTACCCCAGGCCCCCTGCTACACACTAGCCCCCAACCACACACACCCTCTCTGCTCCCCCCACCCCACCTCTTTTTCTCCTTGCCCCTGACTCTCTCTCCACTTGCCCCAGGCCCCCTGCCACACACTAGCCCCCAACCACACGCACCCTCTCTGCTCCCCCCACCCCACCTTTTTTTCTCCTTGCCCCTGACTCTCTCTCCACTTACCCCAGGCCCCCTGCCACACACTAGCCCCCAACCACACACACCCTCTCTGCTCCCCCCACCCCACCTTTTTTTCTCCTTGCCCCTGACTCTCTCTCCACTTACCCCAGGCCCCCTGCCACACACTAGCCCCCAACCACACACACCCTCTCTGCTCCCCCCACCTCTTTCGACCGCTGCTACTGCTGTCCTCCCCCACACCTGAATCCCCCCTCCCTGCTGCGCTGCGCTCCTCCTCTCTCCTCTTTCTCTTTCTCTCTCTCATCTCTCTTTCTCCTCTCTCTCTCTTTCTTTTCTCTCTCTCTCTCCTCTCTTTCTCTTTGTCCCTGCCCCCCCTCTCTTTTCTCTCTCTCTTAGTCTTTTCTCTCTCTGCTGCCCTTCACTTCCCACCTCCTCTCCCACAGCTGCAGCCACACACAGTAGCCTACCCACCTGGCGGCTGCCATCGGTTTTTTTTTTTTTTCCTTTTGATAGTTTTTGGTTGATTTTGTCTCTGCTTGGGGGTGAGTTGAGCAACACAAATAGTGTTATCTCCTCACTTCTGCCCCTCCATCGTTGTTGAACTACCCCGGTTGCCTGTGTGCCTCGTGCGGCAGCCCTGCTGTGTCCCAGCCCAGGGTGGCTGGCTGGCGGCGGCGCATCTGTGACCAGCAGTGAGCGGCAGGAGAGGGACCGGAAGAAGAGGGGTTAGTGCGTGTGTGATTGTGCACCTTTTGTTGCCCCTTTCTCTCCCTAGCTGGCGGTTTTAAATAGGGACACCCCTATTTTGAAATGCATTTGGGTGTGGGGAGGAGGGAGGGAACCTTGGAGAGGAGATGTACTGTTGTAACTTGTGTCTTCATGCCCAATAAAGAAATTGCTGCTGTGTGTTGTGTTGCATTGCATTGCATGCGTCTTGCAGTTGGTTTTTGAACAGGTGCCTTCCAGAGTGCTTCCTTGCCTCTGGGGAAGTCTGAGTGGGGTCCTGGGTTCTGATGCTGCCACTACATGCTGGGCCCATGCCATGCCAGAGTGCTTCCTTGCCTCTGGGGCAGTCTGAGTGGGGTCCTGGGTTCTGATGCTGCCACTACATGCTGGGCCCATGCCATGCCAGAGTGCTTCCTTGCCTCTGGGGAAGTCTGAGTGGGGTCCTGGGCTCTGATGCTGCCACTACATGCTGGGCCCATGCTATGCCAGAGTGCTTCCTTGCCTCTGGGGCAGTCTGAGTGGGGTCCTGGGTTCTGATGCTGCCACTACATGCTGGGCCCATGCCATGCCAGAGTGCTTCCTTGCCTCTGGGGCAGTCTGAGAGGGGTCCTGGGTTCTGATGCTGCCACTGCATGCTGGGCCCATGCCATGCCAGAGTGCTTCCTTGCCTCTGGGGAAGTCTGAGTGGGGTCCTGGGCTCTGATGCTGCCACTACATGCTGGGCCCATGCCATGCCAGAGTGCTTCCTTGCCTCTGGGGCAGTCTGAGTGGGGTCCTGGGCTCTGATGCTGCCACTACATGCTGGGCCCATGCCATGCCAGAGTGCTTCCTTGCCTCTGGGGCAGTCTGAGTGGGGTCCTGGGCTCTGATGCTGCCACTACATGCTGGGCCAATACACACATATGATGATGATCATGATGTTCAATCCATGAGGCTGCCATCAAGTGTTTGCTGCTGCTTGCTTGCCATGGCATTGGGCGGGCAGAGTCACAGAGTGGGTGGGTTCAACCTCTGTGTAGGTGTGACTGGGTTCTGGTTTTGGTTGTGTGCAATTTAGAGTCACTAAATAGGCTGCATTGAGTTTGATGCTCCCCCCACAGGAGCATTACTTGAGAACCACCCACCAGAACCCACACTTTGTGTTCCAGTTCACTAAATTAGGGTTTCCTCCTTTGATCTGCAGGTTCCCAAGCGTTGACTGCGTCCCTCCCCCACCCCCGGTAGGTGCTGTGCCCTCCCCCCATCCACTCTCCCCCCCAAAAAAGTTAAAAACTTGCCACCCACACCACAACTACTCCACCCAACTGCCCGTGCCACCCTCCGACACCAGGGGTCCACCCTTTAACGCCCTATTTTTTTAAAAAACCCTCCCAGACCCATCTCCCCAATTGGCTTGGTGGTTGACTCCCAAATTCTAAAAGGACACCCTCCCCCTCACTTCAATTGGCTTTCCCCCCCCATATCAAAAAGTCTTCCTTTCCCCCCAATTGGCTTCCTTTTTTTAAAACAAACTTCCCCCCCCACCGTCTCCAAATCAGCTGCCTTTTTTTTGGCCCCTAAGTAAGCCCCTCCAAATTATTTTTTTGACCCTGTCTGGCCTTCCTCCTAAAGTCTCCCTCCTTCTGACCTAGCAGCATGTCTGAGCGCCGTGTGGCGGGCAGGGCTTGCTCAAGGCTGGCAGGCAGAGGTGGGAGAGGCCAGGTGCAGGGTGCGCCTGCGGCACGGGGAGGGAGAGGACGTGGGGAGCCTGAGGACATCCCAGTTCTCCCCATTGGAGAATTCTTCGCTCCGGCCCCATCTTTGGTGCGCAGGATTCAGTTCCCCACGCCTGCTGCCGCCAATCGCGGCAGAGGCAGAGGCACCGTTAGGGCTGTGGCGGGTCCCTCCTCGCCGGCGGCACCAGGTGCTGCTGAGGTACCGCCAGTTGTTGTGGTGGAGGAGACTGTGGAGTTGGAAGAGCAGGTAGAGGGCGGTGAGGACCGTGCGGCTGGCAGCAATGCAGCCAGGTTCTCCCTCCCTCTGGGGCCCCTTCCCCCTATCCTTTCGCCGCTCAGTGGCCCCCCCCCCCCTCGTGAAGCCCGACACTCTGGTGGGGAGCGGTCTGGCGAGGTGGTGGAGGAGAGGCCTGCCTCTCCAATGCCAGTTGAGCTGGGCCCTTTCTCCGCTGTGGAGGGCGGAAGGGGCGGGTTGGGTGGCAGCAGTGGGCAGGCAGCGGCGGCCGCCCCCCCCCCAGGACTGCAGCCACCCCGCGAGAAAGGGCCTAGGATGGCGCCCAGGGCGCAGGAGGCCAAGGGCAGTGGTGCATGGGTGCATTTTGAGGTCCCTCAAGATGCCCCATTCCACGCCCGCTGTGTCCACTGCAGGATGCTTGTCAGCCGTGGAAGGGACCCTGCGCACCTGGGTACGACGCCTATGTGGAGACACCTAGAGCGTCACCACCCAGGTCTCAGGGGACAGGCTGGCAGCGCTAGTGCGCCTTGTGCATCTGCCACTAGGGCGGGCAGCGGCAGTGTGCCAGCCAGCAGGCAGGCTACACTGCCCGTCCAGCGGTGGACGCAGTCCTCTGGCAGCCAGTGTATTGTTTGCGTGGACCATCATCACCTCACCCACCTCATAGGGGAGATGATTTCCACCGATGACCAGCCGTTTCAGGTGGTCGAGAACAACGGCTTCCGCCGGATTCTCCAGTACCTGGCTCCCAAATACGTCATCCCCTCAAGGACCACGTTCAGCTGGAACGTGGTCCCCTCCTTGTACCGCCGGTGCAGGGAGCTCGTGTCGGCCAAGCTGCGTGCAGCTCCGGCCGGGACAAGCGTGCATTTCACGACTGACCTCTGGACCAGTGTCAGTGGGATGCACGCTTCTTTCCTGGCCCTCACTGCCCACTGGTGGGGACCGGAGAGTGAGGGGACCTCCGCGGGCGATGCTTCCGGGTCCGGCGCGGCTCCCGCTGCACTACGGCACAGGTGGGCCGTCCTGCACGTGGAGACGATGGACATGAGGCACACCGCGGAGGAGGTGGGGGCCGTACTCGACCGCCAGATAGAGGAGTGGATTGGCGGGTGTCCACACCTCTCCTGCGGCTTCATTGTCACCGACAATGGAGCCAACGTTACCGCCGCTGTCGAGACAGTCATGGACTGTGTGAACATACGGTGTATGGCACACACGCTCCAGCTGACCGTCAGGGACGCCCTTGGCCTTAAGGAGCTGAAGGCGTCCCAGGAGAAGGGGGCCCGCCCCATCCCAGCTGCTGTTGCTGCCATGGCCACGCTTGTGGATAAGTCTCGCAAGCTGGCCGCCCACTTCCACCGCAGCGAGAAGTCCAGGAGACTGCTTCGCCAGAAGCAGGATGACCTTGGCCTTCCTCGACATCTCATCCCTACGGATGTGGAGACGCGGTGGAACTCCACCTTTCTCCTGTTCCAGCACCTGTTGGAGCAGGAGAGAGCCCTTGTCGCCCTGGCGAGGGATGAGTCCTTGGATGTCTGCGACTTCTCGAACGCAGAGTGGAAGCAGATGTCCGAGGCGGTGTCGGCACTCGAGCCCTTCCAGCTTGCCACGAAGGGCTTGTGTGGCGACACCACTCCCTTGAGCCAGGCGCTGCCCACAGCTGTTGGTCTCGAGAAGCTGATGGGTGGACTCCATATCTCTCTGACCATGCCAGAGGGTCGTGCTCTGGCTGGGAGGCTGAGGTCTGGGGTTGACAAGCGGCTCGTTGATGTGCTGGGAGACAGGGAGGAGTATGTCCTCGCTTGTCTCTGTCACCCAGCCCTCAAGGGCAATGCCGTGAGTGCCGACGAATTGCCCAGGTGGAGGGGCATCCTGGTCGAGAAGGTTAGGGAGGAGGAGGCCGCTAGGGCCCGCAGAGACCAGGGTGTTGGTAGTGGTGCGGGGGCAGCCCTCGCGGCCCAACCCGCACCCAGCAGCAGCATGGGCGGCCAGCCGGCATCAGCTTCCCCTTCCCCTTCCTCTTCCCAGTCCAGCAGCGCGGCATCCCAGGCGGCGCCATCGCAGCAGCCACTTGCTACCGACTCGAGATCCGCCCAGTGGTTTCAGCAGTTCTGCTATGGCGCCATGCCTGGTATGCGGGAGGCTCGACCTGCAAGGCCCCCCTCCAGTGCTGAGCAATGCGTTGCGCAGTACTTGGAGGAGCCTGTGGAGGGAGACGGCGTGGACTGCGCACAGTTCTGGGCGAGCCGCCGCCAAGTCTGGCCGGACCTGGCGGTGGTGGCTGTGCGCCTCCTCTCCTGCCCCCCAACCAGTGTCCAGAGCGAGCGGGTGTTTTCACGTGCCGGGGACGTGGTGACACCCTCTCGCTCCCACTTGGACCCTGGTCTGGTGGAGCAGCTGGTCTTCCTTAAGGTGAACCTCCCCCTGTTGGGCTACCCCAAGCTGGAGTTTGAGCCGGGCGAGTGATTACCGTGGGTTGCCCCATGGTTGGTCACCTGCCTGGCTCGACCTCTCTGCTTATCCCTACCCTCCCCCCTTCCACCTCTAGCTGAGCTGACCTGACAGATGCTGAGCCGTGCCAGCCAGTCGCAGCGTGTAGTGTGCCCACACAGTGATGCAGTTGTAGTAGTAGTTGTAGTGCTGCGAATGGCCAGATGTTTACAATGCCCACGCCCACCTAAAAAGAAACCCAATGCTGACCAGCACAGGCCCTTTATCTATCCACCTGTCAGCATTTGGGGACCTGGCGTGGGCACGGCACACACCCCCAAAGTAGCACAGCCCACAGAGTACTAGACTTAGCGGCAGCGGCAGGTATACGTTCTAAAATGCAGTGTAGATATGTAAATACTGTATGTAAATAAACATGTAAATAAATTTTTCTTTAAAAACCCCATGTTAAAATCAAGCCTCAAAATTATGCAAAAGAAAGAAAAAAAGGTGACAAAGGGAGAACAAAATGATGAATGCCAAATGAATTGATTTTATTGAAAATGTTGCCAGAAATCATGTGTGGGGGGCTTGGTTTACATGGAGAAAATGATTGGATGATTTTTTCTAATGAAACGAATGAATTATTATCATCTTATGTTCATCTTGATTGTGGTCACTGTTGATGTTGGCTGATGGCAAAAAACCCAAAACCATCAGAATAGCAATGAACTGGCTGCCAACACAACATATTGATTAATAACTGTGCAGGGGGGGAATTGGGTCTGTGTGTGTGTGTGTGGTGCAGGCTCAGTCTGTCTCTTCCTGTTGTGTGTCTGTCTGTCTGTCTGTCTGTGTGAATGGATGCCTAGCACTGTCTCTGTGTGTGGATGCTTTCTGTGTGTAGTGTGCTGTGTGTCTGTCTACATGTTTTTTTTCCTCCCCCCAAATCCCTCCCTTACTTAACCCGCTTATGGTCAGGTGCCACAGATGTAGCTGTGTCTGTTGCTTGTTGATGAAATGTTTGGGGGAGGGAGGGCATTTGATGTTGTTGTGCATGGGGCACTTCATTTAGTTTTTGCTTCACATTGTTGTGTAGATCAATTGCATTTCTGTTGAGGATTGTGGGGAAAAGTGGATGTGGTGGGTGACACAGCAGATGTGGTGTGTGTGACCTTTGGAAGCCTTGCTCTTTGCAAAGCTCTGTTGCTGTTGTTGATGAGTGCTGCATCCACCCTATGGGACAATGGGGACAGAGATCATCCATTTTGGCCTGTGGTGGGTGCCTCCTAGGATTGCCACAGTGGTTCGGGTGGTAGTGCCCCAATGGGTGGGAGCTACCAAAAAGATTTCAGAGTGATTAGGCAAAAGGGTGGTTTTTAGCAATTTTTTTTAGTTGGCATGTCTTTGGGGCAGATTCTGGGCAGAAGAGGGGTTCCGGGGGCAGAAGAGTTGGTCGAGTAGTGGTGCCCCAATGGGTGCCAGCTACCACCCAGATTTCAAATAAATTGGTGAAGGGTGAATTAATGTGGATTATTAGGGGATCTCTGCAGCCCAATAACTCCATGTGACTCCAGGGTGGCCCAGAGCAGGTTGTGATGTTGTGCACATAGGGTGCCAACCACCCCCCAAACAACAAGCCCATGGGGCACTGGGTTTTGTTGTTTCTGAGGTGTTCTTCTGGGAGTTGATTCTATGGTAGGAAATGAGAGTGGATTTTTTCAACTGTGTGCGGAATGAATTGTGTTCTGGGCAGCAGTATCAAGGCAGTGTGTGTGCACATACATTCAGAATGGGGCATTCCTGATTCAACCTGAGTGGGATCAAAAAACATGTGAGCGTGCGCATGTGCACACGCCTTAGAGGGAACACTGCTCCAAAGGCCTTTAGGTCCAGGCTCCAAAATTAACTAGTAAGTAGCACCTCTGGGTAAGGGTTGTAAGATTTTATTTTATATTGAATAAGTGCATAGATAGGTTAGCCATATTGGACTGGCTTGATGCTTGACATGAATCTGTTTGCGTGCTACGATTTAGGCCTTGATCTTAGCATGAACCCATGAATGCTTTCATAGAAGGTGGATTCTGAATCCCACACAATGCTCCAATTAAGATATCTTCCTTATGGGCCTGTGTCTAAGCCTCCCACGGTTGGACAGAAATGTGATCAGGCCAAATTCGCGGGCGCCTAGTTTCCTGCTGCTTGCCTTGCTTCGACCACGGTCCCGGAACTTCACCAATCGCCAGCCAGAAAGTCAGAAAGAGGCCCTCTAGTGGCTTGCCATGTCTCTAGTCAGGCACGCACGCACGCGCGACTTGGCTGGTGTGCCGAGTCGCGTTGCGCATGCATGAGTCCCGTCCATACTCCCAGCTCGGCTCGCCTTCTGCACGTGAGTTGCGGGGGCGGGCTGGGGCTGCAGGCGCGCACAGGCAGGAGGACACACGGACACCCAAGAAAGGATTCGGAATCGGCGGCGGCCGGGTGGAGGAACCAGACCTCGAGACTCATAATTAAAGCCGGCGTGGTGTGGTCACAACAAGGTGTGTGTTCTTCTCTGTCGTGTCGTGTCTTCACTTGACTTGCCATGCCTCATCTTATTCATATCAACAATCCAATCCCCGATTCCCCGCCCGCCCGCCCTGCCACTTCTCCTTCCTTCCTGCCTGCATCTCTCAGCCTTGTCTACATGACTACGAGTACAAGCATCAACCCAACCCCTTCGTGCCGCCCCCACCCCATTCCAATCCCGCTGCTTTCCCCCTCCATTTGAAACCTTTTCTGGTGTATAGCGCGTGGTTTTGGAAAAGGGGAGTCTTTCTTTAACAACGGGAGAATAAGGAGTCTTTAGCACTATCACCCTAGTCCCTTCTCCTCAAATTACTCTGGATTCCTTGGGTTTTGTTTTTTTAAAATACATACAGTCACTCACAGGGTTGTTGTGAGGAAAAACCTAAGTGTAATAATGTAGGATGTATCATCATTCATTGCATCATAATTCTGATGTTAGATACAAGCCAACTTCACAGGGTTGTTGTGAGGAAAAACCTAAGTGTAATGTAGGATGTATCATCATTCATTGCATCATAATTCTGATGTTTGAGATACAAGCCAACTTCACAGGGTTGTTGTGAGGAAAAAAGACATGTGTCAGTCAGATGTATGTTGGGGGGGCGGGGGGCGCAATTTCAGTGCTTGCCACGGGCGCAGTTTTCCCTAGTTATGCCTCTGCAGGAAGCTGACTGTCATCTGTACCCCAGGCAAAGTCTGCTAAATCAAAAAGCAACTGTGGAAAGTAAGGGCCAGGCTGGTAGAGTCCTTTGTTTCCAGCCTTCAATTGCCCTGCTGCTACACCCTGGGCCTTAGGCAACATCCCTTCTGGAACATGGTTGCTGATCTTCACAGCAACCAGCACGAGGTGTCTTAGTTCCCCAGAGGCAAGACTCACCAGTCTGTCAGCTGTTCTTCAAACAACATCTCTTTTGCCTCTCAAGCAGCTTTGGAGAGTAGGGAGGAGGCTGCGATAAAGGTCCTGTTACCTTGACTTCATCTGCTACTGTTCTTAGTCATTGGATCCTGCTCTGCTCAGCTTACAAGAAACGGGGACTTGAGGAAATCATAACCACTCCAGATATTCCACTTGGTTCCTTCCTTCTTTGAAGCTTTTAGCCATGTGGCTGTACCTGGCTGCCCTGATGGGGATTTACGTCCTTCACCGATGGTACCGGCAGAGACAGACTGTGGACACCCTGACAGAGAAACACATTTTCATCACTGGTTGTGACTCTGGCTTTGGAAACCTGCTTGCCAGGCAGCTGGATGCGAAGGGCATGAGGGTATTGGCAGCTTGTTTTACTGAGAAGGGAGCAGAGCAGCTGCAGAAGGCCACCTCGGAGCGCCTGAGAACCACCATCCTGGATATCACCAGCACGGAGAGTGTGGCTGCAGCAACCGAGTGGGTGAAAGGATGCGTGGGGAACAAAGGTGACTGACTCTCTCTTCTTCTCTCATCAGGTATCTATGTTGTACCTGGATGAGGCAAGACATGCAGCTTCCAATGTTCTGGGGAGCAGTCAGGATTACCAGCTGACCAGATGATATTACCCTGGTTCTTCTGGTGACCTGAACAACTGCTTGACAGAAGAAACTGGAAACTGGAGCTTCACATGGCATGAAAAGAAAATCTGCATATCGCTGCAGATCAAACTGATAAAGAATAGCTAAAGTGCAGGAGTCTGAATCGTTTGCAGTGTGCACACCAATTCCCTGTTTTCCCTATGTCTCCATTGGGATTGAAGAAATTGCATTTGTTAGTACTAACAGGCTACATATTGGTTTTGAGAGTAAGTGGCAATGTTAAGAGATGACGGATGTAGAGAGGGATACAAGACTGAGGCAGGTGGAAAGGGGGGCAAGTATTTCTATGATCACTATGGGGCACAAATTGGTAACAAAAAGGAGGAAGCAAGCTCCTTACTTATGTTGAGGGGTGTGAAGAGAAACATTTAAGTCCTCACATAGCAGTGTTTAGCCCAAGAGATTATACGAAGACAGTAGTGTTCAAAGGGGGGCGGGGGGTGTGTGCATTATTAAGAAACTAAAACTTCACATACTGAGAGAGAGAGAGAGAGAGAGAGATTGAACAACATAATCAAACAGGCACAAGCCTTCAACAACTGACCAATTCTAACTGACCGAGAGAGACCTATCAAATCATCATGCTTCTAGTGGCCAAAAGGGGTTACTGCGGTGCAACAAGTCAATGCTGTTCAGTTCTCACTTCTTACATCAGGAGGTGAACTCTATTTAAGATGAATAAGCCAAATATTTAGAATGTTTCGAACAGAGCAAACAGGTTGGCAAGTCTTGTGTTCTGCATAATGTGTGAATACTTGCTTTTCTGATTTTAGAGGTAAAAATCTATAAAATCTATAAAAATGAATATTTGCAAGAGAATGGTGAACAGAATAAAAAGCTGAGCATCTAACTATATTTCCCTGTTAATTAGGATACCACCACCTCAGCTATATAGTCATCTGCAACATGCAAAAGATAAGGAAATTGTGAGTGCATGTGATTGATTGGTTAAGTGCCATCAAGTTGGTGTTGACTGTTAGTGACCACATAGATAGATTATCTCCAGGATGATCTGTCTTCAATTTGGCCTTTAATGTCTCTTAGTGGTAGGGTTGTGCATTTTGTATTTTTTCTGTTTTGATTTGTACCAAATCTGAATCAACCCCATTTTGTATTTAGTCCAAAATTAAGCCTTCCAAATCACCCGAGTTTTGTATTTTATCCGAATTAATCCGAATTCAAATCCGAATTAATTTGGATTAAAAATGGGTTATATGGCCAAAAGAATGGGTGGGGATTGTAGTGCCCAATGAGTGGAAGCTACCACAAAAATTTCAAAGGAATTGGGCAAACAGCTGATTTTTGGTGATTTTTTGCAGTTTGCGCATCTTTCAGGTTTTCCTCATTGGGTATAATGGAGATTTCAGGAAAAGTATAGCTTCACATGGGGGTGGGGGTGACCATAGTGGAGTGTGGTTGGTAGTAGTGCCCAGTTGGTGCAAGGAAGCTACCACAATTTTTTCAGAGGAATTTGGCAAAGGGCTGATTTTTAAAGAATTAATGGAATTACACGTCTTTCAGATTTTCCTCATAGGGTATAATGGAGGTTTCAGCAGTCCTGTAACTCCACTTGGGGGGAACTGGGGTGGCCCAGAGCAAGGGGCTGTGTAGTGCACATAGGGTGCCAACCACCCACATGGGTTGCTAACCCATGAAGTACAGGGTTTTGTTGTTCTAGAGGTGTTCTGAGTGTAGATTCTCTGGTAGCATATGAGAGTGGATTCATGGTTTTTCATTTTAAAAATCTCATTTGCTACCAGAGAATCTAAACTCAACACCTCAGAAACAACAAAGCCCAGTACCCCAATTGGTTAGCAATCCAGCGGGGTGATTGACACTCTCTGTGCACTACACCAACACTCACTCAGCATGACACCAGTGCCGCTCAAGTGCAGTTATGGGGCTGCTGAAACCATCATTATTCCCTCTGCGGGAAAAGCTTAAAGACACTCAAACTTCCCCAAATCACAAAAAATCAGCCCTTTGCCCTATTCCTTTGGAATCTGGGTTGTGGCAGGCACCCCTTGGGGCACTTCCACCCAACCCACTGTTCTGCCCCAGCAGACCCTTTTCTGCCCCAAAGACACTCCAACATTGACAATTCCTAAGAAAGTAGCCCTTAGGCCAATTCCATGGGAGTCTGGGTTGTGGCAGGCACCCCTTGGGGCACTTCCACCCAACCCACTGGTCTGCCCCAGCAGACCCCTTTCTGCCCCAAAGGCACTCCAACTTTTACAATTCCTAAGAAAGCAGCCAATTCCATGGGAGTCTGGGTTGTGGCAGGCACTCCTTGGGGCACTTCCACCCAACCCACTGTTCTGCCCCAGCAGACCCTTTTCTGCCCCAAATCTGCAAAGGATGATGGAACAGGCAATGAATGGAGCTCTCTCTTCACCCACACATGCAGCAGTAAGGATAAAATGGTGCCCTACACCAGCATATATATCCCTGGTGCAAACTCAGTTCTCTCTTTCTGGAAATGGGAAATAGAGCCATCAATTCAATAAAGGCAGCTGTGTCTATACTCCAACTAGTTTCCTTTCCAATACAAATCTGAAGTTTAAAAATCTGTCAGTCGGGATGTTTTCCTGTATCATATTACCTCTCAAAGCCTCCCCCTCCCCATATTCCACTTATATACTTCCCAGTGTGTTAATAGCAAGTGTATGCTTTTTGCTTTAACCAAGCATAATAGCTTATGCCTCCCATATACCTTGAAAGAGACTTGCAGTGTCCTTGCTGGCATTTTGTTTTGTTTTCTGCAAGGGCTTAAATATTTTAAATGCAAACAGGACAGGGCATGTGGAATCTTAATCATTACACACAAAATAATGAAGAGGAAGAAAAGGGGGGACAAAGCTGTCAGAAGTCTCTCCTCCAGGTGCTCCCAGCAGCCCCCGAAACAGAGTGGGAAGCTCCGGATATTGTTAGAGTTGACAATGAATTGGCTGCTCTCAGCTTAATCATTTCATTCTCAGCACACAATTGCATCACAATACAGCTCATTTCTCTTAACTAAATGTCTTCAGAAGCTGTGTCCCTTTTTGCATATCTTATCTTCTGCTATGCTAATCCTTCTGACAAACACTCAGTCAGTTGCTGCTGGAGTCTGTGTGGAGAGACAAAAAGGACAATTTGCAACGCAGTGCTGATGGAGCACCAAAGCATTTTCCGAAGTTAACAAAACTCGGATCCGAGAGGAGGTCATTTCAGTTTTTAAACGAAAATTATCGGAGGTCTAATTCTGGTTTCGATTTGTAGATAAATCATCCAAAATTGCCATCAAAATGCACAAGCCTACTTAGTGGTGCATTCATTCACCACTAAGTCCATCCACCTTGCTGCTGGTGGTCCTCTTCTTCTCTTTCCTTCAACTTTCTCCTGCATCATGGAATTCACAAGGTAGCTGGTTTTCACATAATCTGTCCAAAGTATGATAGTTTGAGCCTGATCATTTGCACCTCGAGTGAAAATTCTGGACTGATTTGTTCTATGGTCCATTTGTTTGTTTTCCATGGTATCATTAAAAGTCCATGGTATCCTCAAAAGTCTTCTCCAGCACCAAAGTTCAAAAGTGTCAATACTTTTTCTAGCTTGCCTCTTCAAAGTGCAGCATTCTCATCCATAGAGTGTCACAGAGAAAACCATTGTCCAAACGATTCTAATCTTTGTAAGTATAGACATGTCACAGCATCTAAATATCTTTTCCAAGGCCTTCATTGCAACCCTACCAAGTGCAAGTCTGTGGCATATTTCTTGACTGCTAGATCCTTTACTGTTGATGGTCAATCCTAAAATGCAGAAGCTATCCACCACTTCAGTGACTTCATTGCCAATTCTGAGGCAGGTTGCTGTACCCATTGTCATTAGTTTAGTCTTTTTTAGGTAGTCCCATTTTTTCACTGTGCTCCTTGACTTTCACTACTAGAGCTTGCAGATCATCCATATTCTCAGCTATCAATGAGGTGTCATTGGCGTAGCGCAGGTTATTGATGTTTCTTCCTCCAACTTTAAAACCATGTTCATCTTCTTCCAGTCCAGCTTATCTCAGTATATCTTCAGCAAATAAATTGAATAAAGAAGGAGAAAGTATACAGCCTTATCTTACTCCTTTGCCGATCCGGCATCTCCCTTTCCACGTAGGGCTCTAATCTGTGTTGGATAATCCCGAGCATTATTTTGCTAGCATGTGAAGTTAAGGTAATTAAGGAAATTAAGAAGTGGGTGCATTAGGTGAGAACAATATATGAGAATGTGGAGGAACATGTTTACTGCTTACACAGTATACAGTAGATGTTAAGGTTGGGTGCCTTACAATTGCCATTCTTTCTGGTACATCAGTGAATGTGTGACTCAACTTTGCACTTAATACAGAGTTTTTTATATTCTAGAAGATGTATCAACATTTATATAAAGTACAACAGCTACATAAAAGCTACAATAGATGTATATATTCCATTTTTAAGATAGTTAAAGAGTTGGAATGATAGGGATAGTTTTTAATATGTATATTCTCTCCTCATACAGGGCTCTGGGGCTTGGTAAACAATGCAGGTATACTTGATCTATTGGCTCCCACTGAATGGCTGACGAAGGATGACTTTGCAAAGGTAATAAATGTCAACCTGCTTGGGACGATCGATGTGATGCTGCACATGATGGCCCTGGTGAGAAGAGCCAGAGGGAGGATAGTCAACATCAGCAGTATGGCGGGAAGAGTTTCAATCTACGCTGGAGGTTATTGTCCATCCAAATATGGCATAGAATCCTTCTCAGACAGTCTGAGGTACAATAGCAGCTCTGCAGCTTTCCTCTTTTGCTTGATTAAGTGGCATGAGAGTGGTTCTCCAGCTAAAGACAGAGTAACCGGGCTGAATAACAGGTAGTGGAAAGGTGACTGCTGTCAAGGACAGAATTAGAACTTACAGGACTGTTTTCTCACCTTCATTACTTACAGCACTAACTCCTATGCCTCTTTTCTTAGACTTCCTAGTATGCATCAATTCTGGTTTCCACAAACCAGATTCCAGAACCCATGAAATTAGAAGGGCACAAGAGTGCCCCTTTGGTTAAGGCAAACAGCAAAAAAAAAAAAAAAAAAGGTTCTGCCATTATAAGCCTCAAAGTTTGTATTGCTTATAAATATAACAAAGTTGTTAGTAACTTGAAACTTGCCATGCCTGATCGACTAGATAAGGTCTACACATGTGGTGATTTAAAAGTGATTCACTGAAAATTGCCACAGGTACAGAAAGTTTTAAAGTGCTAAAAATTGACAAGTTCATCTGTTTTTGCTCAAACTTTATCCAGTGTTTTTTGTTATCTCTTTCTCCAAATGTGGTGAAAATGACTGATGTACAAGGTTCAGGCTTGGATAACACAACATGCATGCAGCACACACAAATCTGCGTGCAAACACACACAAACACAGGGGTGTAACTACAATATGACAAGGGGAGACAGTTGTCTGGGGACTCACTGCCTTGGGGGGCCCCCAGAGGCAAGTCACATGACTGACTCCCCCAGCTGCACACCTGCCCGGGCTTCCTTCAGTTGTCTTCATCCTCTGAAATTGATGTGGGTGTTAAGACCTGGAGCTACCAGAACAGCATGTCTTTCTCTAGTATCATTAAATGACTTGCATCATCCACAATTTACAAAACCTTTTAAAACATAATTTAGGATGATGTTCTATTGTGGCACATATGCATATATATACACCTATAAAAGCATATTATACACGCACACGCACACACACACACACACACACACACACACACCCCTATATATACTATATGTATGTATGTATGTATGTATGTATATGTGTGTGTGTGTGTGTATACATATGCAAAAACATATATATATATATATATATATATATATATATATATATATATATATATGCTTTTTGTTACCACTATTCAGCCTCATTTAAGATTTATTTAATTCAAGAATTGAGCTTCAGTGGGGGGGTGCATTTTAAAATCTTGTCTCTGGGCCCACTCCAACCTTGCTACACCTCTGCACAAACAGAAACACAGATGAACCACAAACATCACAGAAACACGCACACACCAAGACACATATATAACACAACTGCATGAACACACACATACCTGTACAATCTAGGGGAAAGAGTTGTGGTATGTAAGGACAAGACAGTGAAGTAGAATCAGGGATCTTAATGGTTTAATGAAACAGATACTATTTACAAAGAGGCAAATGCAATCTGCTTTCAGTCCTCCTGCTGCTGGCTGTTTGTTAGCCCTTCCTTTACTCCAGGACTGGAATAGATAGATAAACCTTACTGCAGTCTTTGACCAGTACAGAAGCAAGCAGAAAAACATAATATCACACACATAGAGCATAGCAACAATATAGCTTTACGAATATACAGTGGCATGATAAATTATTCCACTACAGTGGTCATTAGTTGCTGACGTATATTCATTGCTATTAAACAAAATTTAGCCATGTTGTGAGTAACATGGGTTTGGTGATCTGATAAAAGAAATAAAACATATGCTTCATCTCCTCTGCCCTGTAAATCCTTAATCAGAGGTAAAATTAATGATTTACATGAATCCCTGTAAAAATTACAATATAATAAAACATGACCCACATCCTCTATGGCCTGTGTACTACAAGGGCAGTATCATGCAGAGTTGGGAGTCCCACTATATCTGCCATACAGCACTGCTGAGGGCAACACATCAAAGTGGGCCAGCTCAAATACTCTACGATATTTAGAGACTATTAGGGCATGACGGTTATCAGCTGGCTTAGTGCTAAAGGCATGTCTCCATAATTTAAGTCATGTCTAGGTTAATTTAAGGCATAATTTAAGGCACGTCTCCATAATTTAAGGTGCCTTGCTTACCTCCTGATGCCATTCCATGTCCAAGAGACTTTGTTTAACATCCTGTTTCGCTTGCTCATGGCCCATTGATTGCAGCACTTCAGGAGAAAAGCCACAAGCGACAAGCTTTTCTTTAACAGCTGACTTCCACTGCGTCTGAAAACTGTCTTCGAGCATCAGTGGGGCCAGAACCATTGGTGAGAATACCACCTTCAGCCAATAGTTAAGGGTGGTTATCCACACTGGAGGTTTCCACTTGCGTGACTCCCAATTCCAATCATAATGCTCTATTGGAGATGCATTTTGGGACTTGCATAGTTGATCTTTGAAACTTAGATTGTATCATCTCTATCTGGGCAAGGTTGGAATAAGGGCCCAATTGCGCACCATATAGCACCATATATAGTTTTGCGCCACTACCAAAACCCATGCACATGTACACAACCCAAACATGTGCACCCATGCACAAGCACACTGTACAGGCACACAAACCCAATGTACTCACAAGCAAACACATGAGCTAATATGCAATCCCAAGTGCATACACACAGACACACACACGTGCATATATGCAAATGCTCAAGAGCATGTGTGCATACAAATGCACATGTGCACACAAGCAAATGAACATGCATATGTATGAACTCACAAATGCAGATACTCATGTGTACATAGAAACAACCACATACACACAAATGGAAAACGCACACACCCCCAACTACATATGTACATACACGCAACCCAGACACAAGCATACACACACATAAGCAAACACACACTTGCACAACACAGACAGACATATACTCACATGTGCACACACACACAAATATACAAACCAGAAGCATGCACAATACAAAGACACACACACACACGTCCATCTCTGTTCACAAGGGCTCATTTCTGAGTAAGCCTGCACAGGACTGCAACACCCTTTTCTTCCCCTCCGTGACCCATCCTCTCTCTTCTGTCAGGCAGCGGGTAACAACCTCAGCTCTCAAAATTACCTCAGTGTCCTCTTGCCCATCCCCCATTCTCAGAATGCTGACAGGAAAACTTCACTTGACTTCTGTGATAAGAAGATCCCGTTGACTAAAACTAGCAGGGCCACTTTTCAACTAATTTATATTTTAAAAAACATCCTTAACTAAATTTAGTCTATTTATTCACAAAACCCTATTCAGCCATGAAGTTCACACCACAGTTGTCTGGCAAAATATAGCACATAAATTTAAGGTTGCATTTGGGGAGTTATATAGGACTGTGTTGGTCCATAAGAACCACCCTGCTGAATCAGGCTCAAGACCTATCTAGTCCAGCATCCTTTTTCACACAGTGGCCCAACAGATGCTTCCAAAAAGCCCACAGGCAGGGGGTGAGGGCTTGCCCTCTTTCCTGCTGTTACTCCCCTGCAACTGGTATTTAGCGCCATATTGCCTCTGAGCCTAGAGGTGGTCTAAAGCCACCAGACTAGTGGCCAGTGATAGACCTGTCCTCCATCACTTTGTCTAAGCCCCTTTTGAAGCCATCCAAGCTAGTGGCCATCACCATATCTTGTGGCAGGGAATTCCATAGGTTAATTATGTGCTATGTGAAAAAGTACTTCATGTGGTCTCTCCTAAATTTCCCGACATTCAGTTTCATGGCATGATCCCTAGTTCTAGTGTTGTGAAAGAGGGAGAGATGTTGTCTGTCCTAACTCCTAGTTTAGGCTGGGGAGTCTTTGTTTTTACAGTGGGGAAAACTCTCTAGGTCAGTGATCTTCCATATTTTTCAAGTGGGTGGCACCTTGGCAAGAAATCTCCAGTGTGAGAACCATTTCCCACTGTGCTAAACTCCAGACAGTGTTTTGCTGTCCCCAGTACCAGGAGCAGACAGTTAATAAGGTACAATTATAAATAGGGTAGGAAAATTTTTATTTATTTTATTTATTCAGTTTCTATACCACCCTTCCAAAAATGGCTCAGGGCAGTTTACACACAGAAATAATAAATAAATAAGATGGATGCCTGTCCCCAAAGGGCTCACAATCTAAAAAGAAAAACATAAAGATAAACACCAGCAACAGTCACTGGAGTTATTGTGCTGGGAGAGAAATATAGAGAATTGCCATGTTAAAAAGGTGCCTTGTTGCCAAGTTAGCAGGGGTATACAAGTTTGGGGACTGTGAATGCTCCTGTTTTCCCATTATCTGTGAATAAAAACAAGGTAGGAGGGAAAGGAATGGTAATCTGCTAAGCAGAAGATGGATTGGAGGGTTTTTCATCCTACCTTGCTGAAGAGCTCTTGGATACCACTGCTGGGTAGGATGGAGCCTTCTGGCCCAGTTGCTGCTTTGAGATGAGCACTTCCTCCTAACTTGCTTTTTACTCACAGACAATGAGCACAGCTCATGAGCTTGGGTAGGGTGTGTCTCCTACCCTATTGTGGATTGTGTGAAGCAGCCTAAAATTACACTGAGCCCTGTCAAGCCCCAGCACCATCTTTGAAGGCACAAATGGAGCACTGAGGAGTGAAATCTCCTCAATAAAGCTCGATGGGGAAAATGCTGGGAAGGACTATGCTTCCCAGCATTCAATGTGCACCTTCCAATAGAGTGTTGTACATACCATGTGTAGCAGATTTAACCCAACCTTTGTCTCAAAGCAAGCTCACATGAGGGGGAGAAAAATGCTGAATCCTTCTCTCTCTTGCTTTCACCCACAAAGGCTGTTCCTTTAAACTTAAACTGTTTCTTCAGTAGCTTAATCGCTTCCACCATGCCCTAATTACAGAGCTTAACTCCCCTTGAATTTGGGTGAATGTCCAGGGAGACTCTCTTTCTATAGACTAAAGAGAAAGTATAAAAACCTTCCATGTGTAGCTTATGCATGGTAAGAAAGCCTTGGTAGAGTTGCTGAGCAAACAAAATTGAGACATGTGTGTTGCACCAGAGTAAACACCTTTTCAGCCCTCTTTTCTTCGGTTAAAAATCCACTCAGAGGCTTATCAAAATTGGGGGGGGGGAGGAAAACTTTATTCAGAAATACTAGACAGTTTCCTTCTGAGGCTCTCTCACCTTTTAGGGCAGGTAAAAAGAAATACTCAGTAGTTTTGAAGAATACTTCAAAAAGCACCCCAGTTGCATGGAACAGGGATATAGGAACCTTTAAAAGCCCCTTTAAAGGTTACAGAGACTTCTGCAATGCCCTGGATGGATAGTTGGGCACAGGCTCAGTGTTTCTAACGTTGCAGATAAAACACAATAGAACATTCATAAGGATTTGCAAAGCACACAAAAGGGGAAACGTTCCTGACGCGAACTAACTAGCAAACTGTTCCCTAGACTAAAACCCCTTTTCCTTGGAAACTCACCACTCACATGATGAGCTTCACGTATCCTGCAATCTTGTCTCTTAAGGATCTGCTGTTCCTTTCAGTAGCCACCTCCACGGCTACCCCTCCTGTTGCAAGCACAGCCAACCTCCAACCAACAAAAAAAAAGTCTTCTCTTCTTCCTTCATGGCGCTCAAGGTCCCACCCATTGTGTTATGAGTGGCTGGTCCTTAGAGGTCACTTTATAGACAAGTGACACGATCAGTAGTGGTTCTGTGCCATGTCACAATTGTGTTTGCTTACAACCAGTGTTCCCTCTAATTTTTCCCCCCATCTGTGTGCGCAAATGGTTTTGTTTTGGGCAGCATTGTCAAGGCAGTGTATACATTCAGAATGGGGCATTCCTGGTTCAATCTGAGCTGGATTTAAAATTAACTGAACTGACATTTAAAAAATTGTGAGTGCACGCACATGTGTACATCTTAGAGAGAACACTGTTTATGCCCTCCATGCATCCACATCTCTGTGGGACACATTGCTGCTGTCAAGCACTCCATCCTACTCATCTTGATTTAGGCCTCAAAAACCAAGGGAAATTGTGGCTATTGGGAGGGCGGGTCCACCCAGAAGGGCAGAACAGTCCTGAGCAATGACTCTCAGGAGCACATATAGTGGCTCTGTCAGAAGTGCCATGCCATGATATTTTGGTTATAATTCAGGCGAGAGATCCATCCTTTTGGTGTCAAAGTCAGCATTGTTGAGCCTGGGACTTTCTTTACACCTATTTTTGATGATGCAATAGAAGACTTACGGGATGTGTGGAGCAGGCTCCCTTCTGAAATCAAGGAATCCTATGGAGAGCAATACTTTAAGAGCTGTGAGTAAAAAGGACAAGTCATTTTCTAGTAATTCTGTTGGGGGGTTGTGTGTCTACAAATATGAAGGCCACAAAGTTGACTGAGTCTCAGTTCTCAGGCATTGAGGATTGTTCTAGGTGCCTGCCTCCCCTTTGTTGAGGACTTCCACAAGCAGTAATTATTATATACCTTCAGCTACCAAAAATGTCAGCATATCACCTCTATTGTTGCGGACTTAACTTTTCCTTTGCTTCATATTTCTCACACATAGATTGCAACTTATTACAATTTGCCATAGAAATAGGCAACAAGAACCTCTGCCTGGTCACCGACTGCATCGAACATGCCCTGACATCCAGCCGCCCATGTATTCGCTACATAGCAGGCTGGGATGCAAAGTTCCTCTACATTCCTCTCTCTTATTTGCCAGCTTCAGTCGCGGACTTCATATTGGAATTTATTCTGCCCAAGCCAGCCCAGACAGTGTCGATTGTGATGCAGAAACAGAATTAACTCATCCAAACAAGCCAACAAACTGGAGAGGACATCACTCCTATTGCATCTGTTTGGAGACGGTGTTCCAGTGCATCAACCTTTTGCACCAACTATCCTAATGACCACTAGGGGCACTGGGAGTAAAGATAGTGAGTAAGAGTCTCCCTAACTGTTCTACCTGTCTCTATCTCTATGACCCCTGATATTACTCTTCAGATATTTCCTGTTGAGCCCCACAATCCTTCCTTTCCTCTTAGAGAGCAAATGGAAACATCTCTCTCCCTCTTTACCTATTCAGAATGTAGTCCTTTAGATTAGGATAAGATCTTTCCTATCCAAGTGTACTTAACCAATAAATATTAGTATTTAGTTCTACAAGAAACTCCATGTGTTTTCTCTAAATGCTAACTACTTTGTAACTGGAGTGTGTGCTCTTCCCTAGTGCTATGCTGTTTACCTACTGGGGGTAAAATTAACATCTCCCCAAAGCATCCTCTGATAGCCTAAGCGGATGCAGCCTTCATAATCAAGTAACCTTTTAAAACAGGTGCCCTTCCTTTTCCTTTGATTTCTAAGCTCTTGGCTTATGCAATTTTTTGCCCTTTGCTCCTGTCATGATGGTTGGCATCATGACTAAGGAAGCAAGGACGCATCGAGAGGCTGCATCCTCACAGCCAGAGGTGTCCCACTTCTTCAGCATGCATGAGTTGTGCTGGGGGGCAGCAACTTTCACTGATTTTTCCTACCTCTGTAAGTGCACTCTGCCTTCCAAAAAGGACAGCTGTAGGACTCTCAGGGTCAGGGACATGTTTTTAGACAGTACAGAACACTATAAGCAGCAAGGAAGATCAGCAAAAATCACCTCTCCTGCACAGGTGCATTGAGGGAGTGGGGAAATGTACAGCGGTCTTAAGAGCAGCCTCCTGCTACATCTCCTCCTCCTCCAAATATTTATACCGAATATCACTTTCCAGTAAAATTTATATTGAACAACAATGATGGGTAGGTGGGTGGGGATCCTGATCCCGGTCCCAAAGGGACTAAAAAGAAACATAGGGTAGAAATCAGCAACAACTACCAGAATCAGGGAAATAGAAAGATTGGAGTGGGCCTGGGGACAAGATTTGGAAATGCACCACACACACCCCGCGCAGCCCTGCCTTCCTCTCCTTCTCCTCCCCTTCATGTCTTTGCTGCAGAACAGTCATGACATGTCCAAACCCCATACGGCCACAAAACTTGCTGGGTGACTCTGGGGAAGTCATTTATCTCTCAGCCTAACCTACCTCACAGGCTTGTTATGACAAGAAATGTAACTACAGTAAGTACACTGCTTTGGGCTCCCTGGAGGAAGATATAAATGCAAAAATAAAATAAATGCCTTCCAAAGTTAGCATGGAAAGGAAGTTATCATTGCTGTACAGCACATACTCAGGACAGAGAAGACTGGACTTTACAAGTTGCCCTTAAAATGTAATGTGAAGGAAAAAACCCTCACCAGAACTATAAACTTGCATGCATGTACACATGGGACCAGGGGCACAACTTCTTTTTTTTTAAAATGCTTTGATTAGTATTCCAAGTGGAAACAGAAAGGTTACATCTCTGAGACTTCAACAAGACCATACAAGTTTACATACAATGTCTATCTTTCAAAACCAAAATGAAGAAAAAATGCAGTAGTGTTAGTTGAATCTAAAGGGTCCTAAACTAGGCATCAGACATCAATAGCAATCAGTAAAGAATCTTGAACTCCACTACGGGAAATTAGAAAAGAAAAAGTCTGTCCCAACGTGATTGATCATCCCACCAAATGATTTGAGAAGGAGAGAGCCAACCCAACTATGATATATAAAGTAGATATGATACAATTATTTCAAACTCAGGGCAAAGCATCTCCAGTTCTCTGTGGTTTGAACATCACAGACACAAAAAAATGATATTGGGTATTATTGATAAGATTCTGTATTCTATAGGGAGGGGAATATAAGTCCCCTTGCTCTAATTTTGTCCTACTTCTGAATTAAGGCCTGTATAAATAATCATAAGAAATGAAATTTATTAAAACTTTCAATAAGTGGGATAACTATGTCTTGTAACGTATATATTTAATAAAGTATGTTTTGTAGTATGTTATTCTCCAATACTCAACAAAGGAAGTTTCCTAAACAAATCATGGATCTTCTAGCCTTTTCCATCCCATCAACATTAAATGAGAGATATAATATATTAACTTATATGTTAAGCTGGTGGGCTGAGACAATCTAGAATGATCACAGGTCATCCATGATTCTGGCCAAACTGAAAATGAATTCAAAGAATTTTAAATGCCTTGTTCTATCCAACCGAATAACCAGTTTACAATAGGAACCACAGCAGCAGACTTCACCAGCAAGGTGCTGAACAGTTCTCTTCCAAATGAATTTCAATGTTATGGATAACAAATACAGGAATCTAATTAAAGATTAATCCTACATAAGAGCTCAAAAACAAATGTGTAATTTTAGGTGTACTTCAAATATGTCTCAAATATATCCTAATATACATTATTAAGTTCACTTCAGTACCATTTGTAATATCCACACAATAAAGGGGAAAGAACTCTCAGGCAGGACATATGTTAGTTCTATATGTCACTGTGTTCAAATCACACCCTAAGTTGCTTCAATCCTTCATACTAGCTCTCTCCTCCAAAAATCATTCAGGTACCATCATTTGGGTACTCCTCCAAATCATTTGGGTACTCTTCCAAAAATCATTCGGGGACCGACAGGTGGGGACGTGGGTTAGCCACCGATAATGCAGCCAACATTAATAGGCAGGCAGGCAGGTTCAGTTTGTGCACATTGCTTGTGTTTCACACACTTTGAAGTTGGTGGTGCAGGATGCGCTTGGACTTAAGGAGTCAATTCTAAGCTCCAGCAGAGGTTAGCTTTAGCTCCCACCCCAGATCATACTGCTTCCATGACCACTCTTGTGGACCAGTACTGCAAGATTGCTGGCCATTTCCACTGGAGCGAAAAGTCAAGGTGCCTGCTCAAGGTGAGGCAGGTTGAGCTGGGCCTGCCTGAACACCTGATCCCTCAGGATGTTCCTACCCGGTGGAACTCCACCTTTCTCTCGCTCCAGCACCTGTGGGAGCAAGAGGGAACCATCCACAGCCTGGCAAGGCATAGTGGCTTGGATGTGTGCAACCTGTGTGGACTAGAAGCTCAATTCCCACGTGGTCTTAGTACTCGAGCCATTCTATGCTGCCACAAACAGCTTGTGTACTGAGGCAACTACAATGAGCCGGGCTTTGCCCACCGGTCTTCTCTTCGACAAGATCATGGGTGATCTCCTGGCCACTCTGACAACTGTGGACGCAGTCATCCTGGCAGGTCGGCAGAGGACAGGGGTACTGGAACGGCTCACGACACCCTTGGGTGCATCTGCATGGCATCTCTCAGCATGCATCTGCAACCCAAGGATGAAGGGCAGAGCTGTCACCCCTGACAAGGTACCCAGATGGAGGGACCTCCTGGTCGAGCATGTTATGCATGCAGAGGAGAAGAGGCTAGGTACAGATGATGACCAGGAGGGGGGGGCTGGTGTGCAGCCTAGCAGTGCACACTCCACCCCCAGTGCCACTTTCCCATTCCACCACACGGTGGTTCACAGAGGGCTTCCTTGGTGCCTTGCCAGGGGGACAGGAGTCTACCACATCCTGCAGCTGTGCTGAGCAGTCTCTTCTGCCGCACCTGCAAGAGCCAGTGGAAGGCCGGGAGAATGAGCCATGCCCGTTCTGGGCAACGCATTGCCATGTCTGGCTGGACTTGGCAACCATTGCTGGTCAGTTCCTCTCATGCCCGCCAAACAGTGTCTTGAGTGAAAGGTTGTTCTCCATGGCCTGAGATGTGGTGACCCCTCTACGCTCATGTCTGGATGCTGAGTTGGCCAAGCAGCTGGTCTTTTTGAAGGCCAGCCTCCCCCTGCTGGGCTACCCCGAGCTGGCCATGGATGGTGTGACTCATCTCACCCCCTATGCAGAGCCTCCCACACCACAGCAGCTCAGCCCAACCAAGATGTGTCACAGTCTCTGCCCCTTACTGCTGCTGACACATCCAGATACGCACACAGGCACTGCCTCACTGCCAGCCCGAGAATGGTGAGATGGGGAACTGCTGCTGTGCTGGCACTCAGGGCTAGGACAAGTGAGTGCTCCTTGCATCAGGGAGGTCTTTCCAGATGTTGCTGAGAGAGACTACAACTTCCATTCCCCGCTGTTGCAATCGCTAGCCACCATCGAGACTAGGAACAATGGGAGTTGTAGTTACTCTCAGCAGCATACATCTGTGGATCTCTCCCTTTTGTAGGAGAACCCGCATGCCCAGACCTGAGGACTGGAAGGCAGAAGCGACACACCATCCATCACAGAGGCAGGCTGCTGTGTTTGCAGGCACAGGAACCTTTGGATGTTATATTTCACACATGGCACCACCATGGCTCAGCACCACCACGCATACATCAGAGGCTGTGGTGGGGGCGGGCAGGCAGGAGGGAGGGTTTTGGAAGATGAATGCTGATATGAAAGAATTGATTCCATTGACTAAATTCTGAAATGAAAATGATGGATGTGATATATGATGCTGATGCTGATGAGTTGATTCTTCATGCATCTCCATTTTGTAATGTGGATTGCACTTGTTTCTTTAATGTTTTTATGGCACTTTGCTTTGCTTTCCTACCCATGGAAGGACTGTGACTGAAGCAACACAGATGCACATGCACCTACCCCCAACACCAACCTCAGCCGTGTCCAAGGATGAGCTTGCTGCTGGCAGGGGCGTAATAGTTGGGGGAAAGGGGTGGCCCAGACCAGAGTTGGGTGGGTGGTAGTGCTCAGTGGGGGCAAGGAAGCTGCCAGAATTATTTCAAAGGGATTGGGCAGAGGGCTGATTTTTAAAGATTTAATGGAGTTTATGTGTCTTTAAGGTTATTCCCCATAGGGAATTATGGAGGTTTCAGCAGCTCCATAACTGAACTTGGGGGGGCGCTGGGGTGGCCTAGAGTGAGTGGTGGAGTAGAGCACATAGGGTGCCAACCACTGGATTCTGTTGTTTCTGAGATGTTTTGAGTGTAGATTCTCTGGTAGCATATGAGAGTGAATTCATGGTTTGTCATTGAAAATCTCATATGCTACTGGGGTAGCCTTGAAAAAGCCTTGAAAATCTGTGGGGGAGGGACCAGGTAGCCACTGGCCACAGGGGCTGGGGCAGGTGGCACTGGTGGCTGGCACAGACAGACACATCAGGCACAGGCAGGCAGCTATTCTCTCAAGGGGGTGAAAAAAATCTTCTGGAGCGAAAAGCAATGCAGTAGATAAATCCATTCCTAGGCTGGCATGCAGTAGCTATGGCAGGAAAATAGCCCCCCGAGGAGTTCCCCCCCCAAAAGCCACCCCAAACTGAGATTTATTGCACACCATCAATAAAGTTTTAAAGGGAGGATCAGGTGTCTGTGTGTTTTAAAACTTTTTTTATTACTTTTATTACAATGCTGTGGGCTGCGGACAGAGAGCAGCACGGCCGCTCTCTCTTCCTCCTCTCCTTCTGGTCGAACGACCCCTAAACATTCAGCCGCCGCCGCGGGCCTCCCCTCCCCTCACCTCGCCCCCGTCCCCCTTGCTGCCCTTCACTGCGGTGGGGTGGGTGTTTGGGTGTGAGCTTGAGCCACAGGGGCCAGGGGCAGGGCAGGGTTCCTCGTCTCCTTCCACCTGCCCCAGCAGCGGCGGGCGGCGGCTTCATCCTCCTTCCACCCTCCCCGGCAGCGGCAGCGGCTACATCTGGAGCGACGCTGAGGCATGCCGCCCGGCGTCGCTTCTCAATTGCGCACGCAGGCGCCTGCAGGGCAGGTGGAAGGAGGACTAAGCCCCCGGGACGGGTGGAAGGAGGACGAGGAACCCTGCCCTGGCCCCTGCTCACCCACGGCTGATGTACATGGTGTACATAACATAGGAACCTAAAAAAAATCTTGTCTTCCAGAAGAATTTGTAAACAGCTTTTTAAAAGTGATAAACCTGCTTATTGTGCCTTTTACGCAATCACAGGTGAAAGGATTGCTCCATACTATTTTTCACTTACATGCAGCAAGGTGGAGACTTAGGAATCCAGAGCTAGACCGTAAAACAGTTCTGCTTGTGCAAACTACATACATATTAAAGGGGTCTGAACCAAGGCAATGCTTTGAAGATCAGGATTCAAGTCTTACTAGATTTCAAAGGAGTTTAGTACCTAATCCTAAAATCTGCTTTGCCTGCATGCAAGTGCTGAGAATGGGGAGTAGTATATCAGTAGTCACATCAGAACATTAGTATCCTAGCATGATTGTGTGGTAGCATTGTAAGGACATGCATCATCATTTGGGGGCAGGTATATCAGTACAAATGTTTAGTGTTGGGTACCAGATGTCTTTGTAAATGTTATCCATTAAGTAGAGTAGGTTCACAGTACTAGACAAAAGGACCTTTGCACATGATCATTTGTTTTTGCATTATAAATGTGCAATTGTTTCTGATCCATAGTACATAAGCTACATATCTTCCCTCAATGCTAAAGTTCTGTTGTGTGGGGAGATCACCTTTTCCCAGCACTCAAATGGCACTATTTTGTCACATGAAAAAATTGCTGCTTCTCCAAAATAAGAATACATTGGTTTTGTGATTATAATGTATAATGTTGCTGTGCAAATTTCATGGGTGCCTGTTGGATATTACTTGTATTCTAAAATATTTTTAAAATGTCATATAATAGCCTAGGCATTGGGGAAGCAAGGGGGTCACACAACACAATTCTCATCACAACCTGCATCCCCCTTTGGCTATTATGTGACATTTTAAGAACATGTTAAACCATGTTTTATGTTTCCCTGTTGTACAAATTAGATAATTTAGGGTTGTGTGTTTTTTTTTAAGGACTACTGGCAAGGCTTGGGGGAAATCTAGTCAAATTTCACTGCAGTGTTCTGATCTTGTCTAGTAAAGTCTGCTACCTTATAGGTTTGGGAAGACTACATAACCTATTTCTTCCAGCACTAGAGTATTCATACAGCTATTTTCTAAACTAAAAGGAAGGCGAACAGCAGTTTTACTAATAGGAAGAACTGTGCTATCTTTTACAGCAGTACTCTGGGATTATTCCCTGAAGCATCTACTTGGTGATCTGGGGATAAGATATAGTGCCACTGTCTTTCTAAAGACATCTTAGGAATATTGCACTCACTAAAGCTGAACATGTAGCATGAGTTTACTGCTCATTTTGAATATGTAGGGAAGCCTTAAGGGAAAGGGAAGGTTTCTGCCATGAAGAGTGGCAGTGAAAACCAAGCAGATGGTCTTTCAAGAATTAAGCTGTTGAGAGAGAGAGAGGAAACAGACAACTGACTTTGATGGCATTATAGACCAATTTGCATCTATGAAAGCAAGGAGGGCCAAGTTATGATTTTAGGTTATTTATTTTAGGTTTATTTATTGGATTTTTGGTTATTTGTTGGATTTTTGGTTATTTATCGCATTTTTGGTTATCGCATTTTGAAATTTTTGATAATTTTTGTAATTTTTTAAATTTTGTAAATAAAAGTTTTCTGAAACATGTGTGTCAGTCAGATGTATGCTGGTTGGGGGGGGGCGCAATTTCAGTGCTTGCCCTGGGCGCCGTTTTTCCTAGTTACGCCTCTGGCTGCTGGTGCCCTCACCTATTGTGTCTCAGCCTGTCTGTCTTGCATATAGCATTCTGAGGCAATGTCAAAAATTAACCCTAACCCAACCCCAACCCTTTTACAGAGAACCCACAAACAGGTATATGTTGTTTTCCCACTACACAGTCGCTAGTCTAGGAGTATAGATTATGTTATTCAAATGCCTTGGTTTGATGCTCTGCCTGTATTCTGGTGGCCTCATGGTTGGGCAAAGGACAGGTTCTGTGTATGTGTGTGTGCTGGTGCCACAGGCTACGATCTGTTTGTTTGTTTGTTTGTTTGTTTGTTTGTTTATCAAATTAGTACTCCGCCCCAAACTTTCATCTCTGGGCAGTTTACAATGCCATAAAACCAGTTAAAACCATATACAAAAAACTTAAAACAATGTAACGATTTAAAAATAAACCAGAGATTAAAACCCAAAAAAAATTAGGAAGCTGAGAAAGCTTGGGTGAAAAAATGGGTTTTCAAGTGTTTTTTGAAAATTACCAGAAATGGGGAGGATTGTATCTCAGCAGGGAGCACATTCCACAATCTCGGGACAGTGACTGAAAATGCCTCTCTCTGTGTAGCCACCAAACGAGTTGGCAGTAACGGACCTCAATGTCAGACGACCTCAATGGGTGGTGGGACTCATACTGAAGAAGATGCTCTCTTAGATACCCAGGGCCTAAGCCGTTTAGGGCTTTATAAGTTATAACTAGCACTTTGTATTTTGTCCGGAAGCTTATTGGCAGCCAGTGTAGCTCCATCAGTAAAGGAGTAATATGGTCTCTCCAAGATGACCCAGAGACCAACCTGGCTGCTGGATTCTGGACCAACTGAAGCTTCTGGACTATGTACAAAGGCAGCCCCATGTAGAGCGCATTACAGAAGTCAAGTCTGGAGGTTACCAACAGATGTACCACTGTTTTGAGGTCACTGATCTCAAGAAATGGGAGCAGCTGGCGTATCAGCAGGAGCTGATAAAAAGCACTTCTGGCCACCCCCTCAACCTCAGAAACCAGGGAGAGGTGTGAATTCAGAAGTAATCCCAGACTGCGAACCTGTTCCTTTTGAAGAAGTGTGACTCCATCTAGAACAGGTAGATCAAAATCATCTCTAGAATTCTGACCCCACACAATAAGTGCCTCCATCTTATCCAGATTCAGCTTCAGTTTATTCTCCCTCATCCAGCCCATTACTGCTTCCAGGCAGGCATTTAGGGAGGATATGCCAGCTCCTGAAAAAGTTGACATGGAGAAGTAGATCTGGGTGTCGCCAGCATACTGGTAACACCCAGCTCCAAATCCCCTGATGATCTCTCCCAAAAGATTCATGTAGATGTTAAAAAACTTTGGAGAAAGTACAGAGCCTTGAGGGACACCATACTTGAGCTCATATTTTGAAGAGCAACAGTCTCCAATCTCACCATCTGGAATCTATCCGAGAGGTAGGAACGGAACCACTGTAAAACAGTGCCTCCCACCCCCAACACCCTCAGATGTTCCAGAAGGATACTATGGTCGATAGTATCGAAAGCTGCCTAGAGATCCAAAAGGACCAACAGAGTCACACTTCCTCTGTCAATTCCCAACTGGAGATCATCCATCAGGCCGACCAAGGCAGTCTCCACCCCATAGCCCGCCCCAAAACCAGTTTGAAATGGGTCTAGATAATCAGTTTCCTCCAAGACCGCCTGGAGCTGAGAGGCCACCACAGGGGCGTAACAAGGCTGGAGGGGGCCCATAGACAAAATTTTAAAATGGGCCCCTCGCTCACACACACACACACACTCTCTCTATCTCTCTCTCTCTCTCTCTTCACAATATATAGTCATGTGACTTGCCTCTGGGGGAGCCCTTGAGGCATGGGGGGCCCCAGGCAGCCGCCTCCCCTTGCCTAATAGTAGTTACGCCCCTGGGCCACCACCCTCTCAATTACCTTGCCCAGCCATGGGAGGTTGGAAACAGGCCTTTAATTGCTCTGAGGGCTCTAATGCAGGCTTCTTTAGAAGAGGTCTAATGATTGCCTCCTTAAGACAAGGAGGCATCCTGCCCTCCCTCAGAGAAGGATTTATGATTTCTACCAGGCCACCTACAACAGCCTCCCTGCCAGATTGAATAAGCCATGTTGCACAAGGGTCAAGAGAACAAGTGGTAGGCCTCACTGCTCCAAGCAGCTTGTCCACATCCTGAGGAGTCACAGACTGAAGCCAGTCCAGTCGAATCACATAAAAGTAGTTGGTGGGCACCTCCAGCTCAGACATCAAATTAATTGTGGAGTCTCCATCTAGGTCGGCCCGAATCTGAGAGATTTTATCTGAGAAAAACTCCTTAAACACATCACAGTGGGTAACTGATCATTCCAAATACTGGTTCAAGGGAGGGGGAGCAGATACTAGTCCCCTCACAACCCTGAACAATTCTGCTGGATGTGAACTCACAGAGGCAATATGGGCAGAAAAGAACCGCCTCTTTGCCACACGTATTGCCTGAGCATAGATCTTTAGATGAGCTCTATGTTGCAATCTGTCAGATTTGAGTCGACAGAAATCTTTTGTCAAAAACATGTGTGCCAGTGTTGTCGTCATCACACTTCAACTTGTGTAGGTGGGAGGGAGACCCTGCCTTGGTGTTTCACTGCCAGCCCTGTTCTGCATCATTCTGAACTTACTTAACCCACTTATGGCCAGGTGCCACAAATGTAGCTGTGACTGTTGCTTGTTCATGAAATTCTTGCGGGAGGGAAGGCTTTTGATGTTGCTGGCCCTAGTCTGCATCTGTGATATCACACTCGCTTGTTGCTGGCTGCTGCTGTTATCCTGCATTTGCGGGGCGGAGCGTGAGGCTTTTCATTTTAGCTTCACACTGTTGTGTAGATCAATTGCATTTCTGTTGGTGGAGATTGTGGGGAACAGTGGATGTGGTGGGTGACACAGCGGATGTGGTGTGTGTGACCTTTGGAAACATTGCTCTTTGCAAAGCTCTGTTGCTGTTGTTGATGTGAGCAGTATCCACCCTATGGGACAATGGGGACAGAGAGTGCCCATTTCTGCCTCTGGTGGGTGCCTCCTAGGAGTGCCACAGTGGGTCAGGTGGTATTGCCTGAATGAGTGGCAGCTACCAAAAAGATTTCAGAGTGATTAGGCAAAAGGGTGGTTTTTAGCAAATTTTTAAATAAGTTGGCACGTCTTTGGGGAAGATTCTGGGCAAAACAGGGATTCCGGGGGCAGAAGAGTGGAACGGGTGTGGTGCCCCAATGGGTGCCTGCTACCACCCAGATTTCAAATAAGTTAGTGAAGGGGGAATCATGGGAATAATGGGGATTATTCAGGGGATATCTGCAGCCCTATAACTCCATGTGAGATGCACCAGGGTGGCCCAGAGCGTGTTGTGGTGGTGTGCACATAGGGTGCCAACCACTCCAAAAAAGACAAGCCCATGCGGCACTGGGTTTTGTTGTTTCTGAGGTGTTCTTCTGAGTTTTCTTCTGAGAGTTAATTCTATGGTAGGAAATGAGTGGATTTTTTTTCATCTGTGTACAGAATGAATAGTGTTCTTGGAGGCAGTATCAAGGCAGTGTGTGCACACATGCATTCAGAATGGGCCATTCCTGATTCAACCTGAGCGGGATCGAAAAACGTGTGAGCGTGTGCATGTACGCACGCCATAGAGGGAACACTGCTCCAAAGGCCTTTAGGTCCAGGCTCCAAAATTAACTAGGTGCACCTCTGGATTAGGGTGATCAACATTATTGCACTGCAGCATCCTTGCCTGAACTCCAAACCCCTCCTCCTAGTATACAGGAGAATTGCAAGAGATGAAATAGACAAGTAGGCAGTTTGAGCATTGTTGGCAGAAAACACAGAATGAATAAGACTGAACGCAAGCTATTGGGGTCTACTTTGTGGCAGCGATAGTGGCAAAGAAATCTGACTTCGCCAACACCATTCAGTTCCATTCAATCTTGTCTAGCAGAGCTGTTTAAAATGCTTCTGGAGCTTCAAGGGAGTCTGTTCTTCAGCTGTAACAGCTGCTCCTGCTTCAATACCATGGACCACAGATGACGTCCCATATGTACCCTGTTGACCAAAACAAGCACCAGGTGTCGTAGTGCCCAGGGGCAGGGAGCAGGCTGTCAACTGTACCCCAGGCAAAGTAAACTAACTAATAAAGCAGCTGTGGAAGGTAAGGGCAAGGCTGCTAGCGTCCTCTGTTTCCACCCTTCAATTGCCCTGCTGCTACACCCTGGGCCTTAGGCAACTTCCCTTCTGGAACATGGTTGCTGATCTTCACAGCAACCAGCACGAGGTGTCTTAGTTCCCCAGAGGCAAGACTCACCAGTCTGTCAGCTGTTCTTCAAGCAACATCTCTTTTGCCTCTCAAGCAGCTTTGGAGAGTAGGGAGGAGGCTGCTATAAAGGTCCTGTTGCCCTGACTGCACCTGCTACTGTTCTTAGTCATTGGATCCTGCTCTGCTCATCTTACAAGAAACAGGGACTTGAGGAAATCATAACCACTCCAGATATTCCACTTGGTTCCTTCCTTCTTTGAAGCTTTTAGCCATGTGGCTGTACCTGGCTGCCCTGATGGGGATTTACGTCCTTCACCGATGGTACCGGGAGAGACAGACTGTGGACACCCTGACAGAGAATGCCCCTCCCCTTGGCCTCGTGCTGAGGGGAGGGCGATTTGTGCCAGCCCCCTGCACGAGGCCAAGAAAGCAACCTCATTGGTTGGGCTGAGAAGGGGGTGGGACTTGAGCTGTTTGCTCGTGAAGCCCAACCCAAACTCTCAGTCTTGGCCTGGCTTTCCCCACCGTCCCACTCCCTGGTGCAGAGCGGGTTTACTGACTGGTCGCCCTTTGGGGGCCAAGTAGTAGGGATGTGCATAAAACCGGTTCTCCCAGTTCGGTTCGGATCCGAACCAGGTCCGAACCGGACCGGGGTGGTTCGGTTTTAGTTTTGCCGAACCCCCGGTCCGGTTTGGATCCGAACCGAACTGGTTTGGATCTCAAAAAGTAGCTGGTTTTGAAGGGGACGTTGTGTTCTACCTGCCACCCAAATTTCAAGTCGATTGGACCTTCCTCTGATTTTTTACAATTTTTTTAAATTTTCAATTTTTGCCCATAACTCCCAATGTGGAGCACTTAGGGGCAAAAAGCTGGGGTGGGTGGTAGCCACCCATGGGTGTCCTCCACCCCAAAAATCCCAAGGCAATTGGTTGCTCCTAGTATTATTGGTGAATTTTTGAAAATAAAAAATTTCCCATTGGCTAGAATGGGGGTTTGGGGCTGCCCCAGACCCGCCTCTGTGGGGTGGCAGCACCCCCAAAGTGGGTCCGGGGCCATGGAAAAAATGGCCTCAGTCCTTCCCAGCAATCCCCGGAGAGATAGGAGTGATGTTTTTTTTAATTAAGATTTTCTAAGGCATTAAATAATATCTAATTGGAAAGAATAGAATGTGTGTCACTGGGTGAAAGGTGATAAAAAGCCACATAGAGAGACAGTTATTCATTTAATGCCTTAGGAAATCCTAATAAAAAAACCATCACTCCTATCTCTCCGGGGATTGCTGGGAGGGACTGAGGCCATTTTTGCCATGGCCCCAGACCTACTTTGGGGGTGCTGCCACCCCACAGAGGCGGGTTCAGGGCTGCCCCCAAAAAAACCCAATCTAGCTAGCCAATGGGATTTTTTCTCTTCTTTTCAAGAAATCCTCCAACAATGCTAAGGGCAACCCAACAATTGCCACCCCAGCTTTTTTCATCATCAGTTTTATTACAGCCATTGGCCAGCAAAAATGGTAGCAACAAATATACACAATACGTCAATAAAGCAATGCTAAAACACTATATGACAGATTACAATCAATAATAATAAATTATTTAAAAACAACAATTATTTAAAAACGACAGCTCTCGCAGTTAGGCACTTAATAGGGACCTCAACCTAATGGCAATATAGAAAAATTTAGCCACAACTGCTGTAGTCCCAGGGCTCGAATCCGCGAGGCAGTAATAAGTATAAAAGAGATCACACCTTCCGGGAAATTTAAGTAACAAAGGGGAAATGAGCTCTTCTCTAGTGTCCCGATACAACGAGCAGTACAACAACACATGGGTGACAGTTTCCAGAAGGCCAACGCCACAAGGGCAGAAAACCGCAACAGGATTATCTTTTGCAAACCTCCGATCCAAAAGAGAAGAGGGCAACACACTGAACCGGGCCTGGGCAAATGCAGCCCGAAATTTGGAAAAATGTAGCGTTGTCAAATAACTAGCACCTCTATCTCTCCAGGGTGGCAAAATCCCAAAATGTAAAGGAGAGCAAGTCCTATTGGCCAAAGACCTAAGTTCCTGCCGTTCAATATCGTGCAACCGGAGAAATAATATTTCCTTCACCTTATTATATTCCCAAGTGTGGAGTTCTGAAGGAGAAAGGCCCAGTTGAATAATTTTATTATTTACAAATGTTAGCCAGGGGTTAGGATAAGAATCCACCCATTCTTATGAAAATTCCTGAATCTCAGAACAGAGTTTACTCCATCTAGCGAAAGTAAGCTCCCAGGCTTTACAGACAATAGAGAAAGACCCAGATTCCAAACATAGAGCAGAATAAGGCACACATCTAGGCACTGCAAAAATTGCTCTCAGAAAAATAGACTGTACTCTCTCCAGTTCAGCTGTTACACCCTGGATCCATAGTGAAACTCCAAAAAGTAGTTGGGCCACGATCTTAGCACGAAATACCTGGAGTGCCATGGGAACAAACTGGCCCCCTTTAGAGTAGTAAAATTGCAAAAAGGCACTGAGGGTATTGCAGGCTTTGTGAATTGAAGACAGCCTTTGAGTTTTCCAATTTAGATTATATTGAAATGATATGCCTAAATATTTATAGTTGTAAACCTGCTCAATGTGGTTCTGATTTATTACCCATTTATATAGTTTCCTGGATTTAGAGAAAACCAGGACCTTTGTTTTTTTGTAGTTAACTGTTAGTTTGTTATCATTGCAGTAGCCGGCAAAAGCACACAACAGTCTTTGTAAACCTAATCTGGACTGGGATAGCACGGCTGCGTCATTGGCATAGAGTAAAATGGGCACTCATTTGTTAGCCAGCTTTGGGGCATGGGAGTCCACACTCTCCAGAAATGGAGCCAAATCATTGATAAAGTGATTGAACAGTGTTGGGGCCAAGACGCAGCCCTGTCTAACCCCTCGAGTAGAGGGGATAGAATCAGTTAGGGCCCCATTGATAGCATATCTAACCCGTAATGAGGAATTGGAATAAAGCTGCATCATCAAAAATAGCAATCTCTTATCTATTGTTGTTTTTTCAAGTTTGGACCATAATAAATGTCTGGAGATAGAATCAAATGTGGATTTTAAGTCAATAAAGGCAACAAAAAATTTACATTTGGGGCCGCTAGAGTATTTCTTTGCTAGATGATGCAAGATCATACAATGATCGAGAGTAGAGCGGCCTGCTCTAAAACCTGCTTGTTCAATCCTGAGAATTTGATTTTCTGAGATCCATGCCTCAAGCTTATCCAAAAGGTACAGAGCATATAATTTGCCAACCACTGACAGCAAACTAATGGGTTGATAATTGGATGGGTCTGAATGGGAACCGTTTTTGAATATGGGAACCACTATTGCTGATTTCCATTGCTCTGGAACAACACCTGAACTATTGATCGATGTAAATAAATTAGCTAGAACTAAAGCCCACCATTCTATATTAGATTTTAATAGTTCAGGAAGAATAAGATCAGGACCAGGAGCTTTTCCATTTTTAAGGTGACCTATTAGATCCGTTATTTCAGCGGGCATAACAGGAGGCCAACGGGGCAACTCCCCAATCCGAGGGGGAACAAAGATCTGGCTAGGCTGGGCATCATTATAGACAGCAAAAAAGTGAGGTTCCCACGATCTAGCCGGAATTTTACAAGGGATATTAACCCGGCCGGTTGCCGAAACCAGTCTCCAAAAAGTGTGGCTACCTTTATTAGTAGTGGCCATGATAAGCTTGTTCCAGACATTTCGCAATGCTTGTTGTTTAGCATATTTAAGACTACTTTTGTATGCCTTTTTAATCTGATAGTAGATTGATGGGACTGTTTGTTCTGTACCCTATCTGTATTCTCTATAGATACTCAGCAGTTGTTTACGTAAAGCCCTGCAACGCAGATCAAACCAGTTATTAGCTGCTCTTTTACTATAGGTCTGTGTAGAATGTAGCTTACTACAATGTAGGAATTTTTGCATAAAAGCAGTTTCCAATTTTCCATATGCAACAATTGTTTGAGGTCCCAGGTGAGCTTGCACAATGGAATCAAATAAATCTCTACCTTCGGGAGAATCATAGAACCTGGAGATCTCATTTTCTACCTCCTTGGACCATTTTATCTTGCAGCTAAGATTGGCAGAACTTTCCTCAAAAGCACAGGGGAACAAATTACCCCTCCTTTCTTGAGGAAGATCTAAATAGATGTTCATGGGTAAGTGATCACTAAAAATTTGCTCACCCACTTCAAAGGAAGATACATAGGGAAGGATCGATTTGGAAACCATAACATAGTCCACTACACTATTTCCCTGGGAGGAAAGAAACGTATATTTCCCAGGAATATCTGAGGGTATAGTACCCTTTAGAATGGTCAACTCATGTATCTTAGTTAAATAGGGCAATTGAGCTCCTGATGAGTTGATACATTTGTCTTTAGAATAACGGTTAATGAGAGAAGCACCATCTATGCAATCTCCCCATTTCCAAAAACGTGAGGCCATCAACGTTTTATCATCGGTACCACATCTGGAGTTAAAATCCCCCATAAGAATTACAGAAGCATGGGGGAAATTCAATAATGCTTCGGTTATATAGATATCCAACTGTTCCCAAATGGTAGTAGTGGAATTAAGTGATTGACTGGGAGGCAGATAAACATTGATCAATAACAAGTCTCCACTCCTAGCCTTGATCAAAATTGCCATAGCATAGGGGGGCAGGTCAGTTAATCGGATAGATTCTACATTTAAGGCTAGCGATATACAACATGCTAAGCCAGCCTTCAGCCTTCCCCTATTGGTATCCGAGTGGGCTTTCAGTGAGTAGATGATATAGCCACTGATATTGATCTCATCTTTCGTCCATGTCTCCTGAAACACTAGAATATCCCACTGTTGGATAAAAGTAATAAACTCTACGTCATTTCTCTTCCCGTTCCACCCGGCAATATTCCAGCCGAGAATTTTCCATGTCGACTATTCACCGCTCGCATAACAAGTCATTGAGCGGGCAGGGAAGAGCTGTTTGGTTGAAAACTCCAAAAATGAGGGACCCACACCATTTCCCATCGTGGACTTTGCCACCAGGGTTTCCAACTCTGAGGAACCTCCCACACTCCCTTCTAGCAGTGCATCCACGGATGTAAAGTTCGGATACTTCATCTTGGCCATGATCAACTGAGACTGTCATTGCTGCGAAAGAAGATTGGATGCATTTACAAAACTTCCTGCAGTCTTTTCCAAAGGGAGAAGAAAATTTGTGATTTTAGTCTGTCTCATAAGATGTAGGTCATCAGAAGCCAAGTTGCTCGGGTGATCCTTCGAGCGGGAGAGATTAGGCTTATCAGTCTCCTGTATATAAATAGATGAGATAGTATTACTTGCGCTTTCTTCTGGAGAGATCTTCTTCCTTTGATTCTTGTTGTCAATTAAAATAGCCTCGAGAGATTTTAACTTAGATATGTTAGACCATAAACCATCCTTCAGGAGTGATCCCGCTATTAGTTCAATCTTAGCCATTTCGCCCGACAGCTCTGTTGAGTTGGTAGCGTTGGGAGCTAACAGAGAGTTCTTAGAAATAGAATCATTCAGCGCTTCCAGAGGTTGCAGAATATCAGAATCCAGAGACTTCAATTCTTGCGAATTAGGAACCAGACTAGACTGGATATCTTCCTGCGTCGCCAAAGATAAATTCCCATGTATTTGAACTATATCACTCTCCTCCAAAAAGTATGGGGGTCGCAATCCATCGGATAGTTCGCCCACTTCCGAAACAGTGACAAACAAAGAATTGTTTGATTCACTTGAGCCTAAAAAAGTTGAACTGGGTACAGCAATAGTGTTCTATATGGGATCAGTGCACCAAGTCTGAGTTTGATTATCTTTCTTAACTATAGGGGAACTGCGTGAGGATTTTCTCTTCTGTGGGTTGCCAGTAGTCAGATTTGCTCATGTGATCATACCTTTCCTCATGGACCCCAGATATAGTTCGACGGGGTCCTCGGGAGTGTTTGAGAGCTCCCCAATAACTCTCCTGGGGAATATCTCCTAGTTAGCTAGACAGTCCCGCATTCTGAGCAAAGATTGAGGAATTAGAGCATACTCAAATCTCAGCAACAGTTTGAACATGTAAGATTTAAAAGATTTGAGTTTAGAGAAGGAAATCAGATCAATTGTTTGAAGAGGAAAGCGCAAAATCTGAGCTAATGAAGCTCTAATTTTTCCTTTTGTATTCCAGCGCTGATGATTAGTAGAATTATGACAAATGTCCAAAATAATATGGTTTGGGTGATAAGTAGACTGAGAATTGCCATGTTTGACACGTGAGGGGAGATATCCAGAGGGGGGCAAACAAACCTCCCCCTTGGATAAAATAGAATACTCAGTTAAAGACACATGGTCAAAAACTGGAATCTGCACATTTGTTTGAGAATAAGCATCAGCAAGCTGTTTGCCTTCCTTTACTTGCAATGATTTACTGTCTCCAGATCTACCCAATGGAGCTGAGTTAGATAACTTTTTCAAATCCATGGCTAAAGAGTCCATCTGGGCTGTGATTTTAGAGAGACGCTGAAATAAGTAAATCAAAGTCTCCATTATAAGTTTGGACATTTTAAAAGGTATTTCCTCACTGATTTCCTCACTGATAGCAGGAGTGGGAGATTTCCTTAAATTGCTCGGAGATAAATTAGCTGGGTCATCCATAGAGTGTGAGGAGGGCTCACTCCTCCCACTCAAATTGTGATGAAAGCCGGGTAATTTATTACATACTTGACTCTGCTCACAGCAGACCCCCGCTGGACTAGTCCTTGGGCTCTCAACGATAAAGTCATTCCCAGTGTTTTCAACATGCAAAGAGCCTGCAGACTGAAGTTGCAAAAAGGAGGAGTCACTCTTCTCTTGAGCAGCTGTGTCTACTGCATAGAAAGGCTTAGAGACACAGACAGAGCTCAGAGCGGTTTTCTCAAAAAGTTTAACTTTGTTAGTATGTTTCTTAGCCTGCCTCCTCCTCATTTCTTACTTAGCTGCAGACACTCCTTGCAGACTGCAGACACTCCTTGCAGATGCTTCTCATTCACTCCTGCTGAAAACCGCTGAGTCAGAAGAGACAAATCTTGCAGTAAAATAAACTCAGTCTTCTGATAGTGAAAACATTCCCCAAAATTAACACAACCTCAGAATACAAGCCAAACAGCTCAATTAGGCTATAAGCCAAAAGCAAAAGTCTCAATTAAAAAAGAAAAACAGAAAATAAGATAAAAACAGGAGCTCAGAACTTGCGTGTTGCTTCCTCCTGTTCCTCCTTTATCCCGGAAGTCTCCCAGCTTTTTTGCCCCTCTCTCTGGGCGCCCTAACACGTAACACGCAGTCAGTCCACCTTAATGCCTACCTACGACCACCACACCTATCCAAGCAACTAAGAGGACACTCAGAGAGACAACACCAACTCTCTGAGCTAACAAAAAGGCCACTGCTGTTGCTGGCTGCCAGCACAGCAGCAGCAGTGGAGCAGCACACTAAACACAACAGCACACACACAGAAAAGAAGCAGGAGGCGGAGCAGCAGAGCAGCAGACCTGCCGCTCTGCATGATGGGTGATGTGATGCCCAAAGAAACCATCGCCTCACTCAGTGCCTGCCACTGACTAGGCCCGACAGGCAGAAGCCAGCCAACCTGCTCTGCTCTGCTCTGCTCTGCTCTGGTGCTCCCCATGGATGATGCACACACATACCCTACATCTGCATCCAAACCAGACCAAGTGCGTAGAGTCAGCACAGGCCAGCAGCCACCAGCCCAGCAACAACTACTGCTACCACCACATCCAGTGTTGCTGCTACACTAACATTCCCATTCCAGTCACGCGCGCCACAGCCTGAGCCTAGCACACAGCCAACAGCTGCTGCCAGCCAGTGCCTAGCAAGCCAAGCCAACATGAGGAGGAGACCTAAGTAGACGGCGCACACACACCAACCCATCACGACGCAACTGCAAGGGGAGAGGGCGCAATTACAGGCAGGAGGAGGAGGTGAGGCAATCCTAGCACAGATTTGAAAGTTTAAAATCCACGAGGACAGGACATCTTCTTCTTTTCTACCACCACCAGCTGTAGTGTCTAGTTAGTGAGTGCTGTGCAGCAGCTCAGCTGAGCTGCGTGTGAGGATGATAGTAGCTAGTTTAGTGTCAGCAGACTGAGCATTGAGCATGGGCAGTGGCATTGGGAAGCAACACAATTACACAACACTTACCTGCTGCTGCTGGTTCTAGAAGTTGCCTCTTCTCGTCTTTTCACCTCTTCTTCGTGTGTGTGTGTGTGTGTGCAGTGAGTGCATGCCTTTTGCCTTGCTGGAAAGAAATGCTTCTCTGGTCCACCACCACATATTTGCTCAAGGCCACAGAGAGGCCCAAGGCAGGTGGTGGCACCAGTGTGAGTGCATGTGTGCTGGTGGTGTTTGCCACCACAGGTGTTTTGTGTGTGTGTGCGCGCTGCTAGCTAGGAGGGGGGAGGGAGGGAGGGAGGGGAGGGGGGAGGAAAGGGGGGAAGAAAGGGGAAGGGGAGAGGGAAGTGGCAAAGGGGATTGAAGGGGGAGAAGGGTCCGGCTCAGAGTTGGGTCAGCCACATATTATGCACACATGTGATCACGTATGTGCTTCGGTGGGAGACCAGATTCTCATCATCTGCCAGGCCGGGGTTTGGGGGCAGGTGATGTGGTGGTGGGCTGGAAGGGAGAATGGATAGTGGTGAAGAGGAAGGGGGGAGGATGAGGGGAGGGATGGAGGGAGGCATGGGGGGGAGGAAAAAAAGGTAGACAGACACACAGCACAGACACAGAAGACAGCACACTACACAGAAAGCATCCACACACAGAGACAGTGCTAGGCATCCATTCACACAGACAGACACTGAGACACACAACAGGAAGAGACAGACTGAGCCTGCACCACACACACACACACACACACACACACAGACCCAATTCCGCCCCTGCATAGTTATCAATCAATATGTTGTGTTGGCAGCCAGTTCATTGCTATTCTGATGGTTTTTTGGGGTTTTTTTTTTTCCATCAGCCAACATCAACAGTGACCACAATCAAGATGAACATAAGATAATAATTCATTCGTTTCATTATAAAAAATCATCCAGTTATTTTCTCCATGTAAACCAAGCCCCCCACACACATGATTTCTGGTAACATTTTCAATAAAATCAATTCATTTAGTGTTCATCAATCATTTTCTTCTCCCTTTGTTACCTTCCCCCCCCCTTTTGCATAATTTTGAGGGTTGGTTTTAACATGGGGTTTTACAGAAAAAATTATTTACATGTTTATTTACATACAAGTATTTACAATATTTACACTGCATTAGAACGTATACGCGCCGCTGCCGCTGAGTCTAGTACTATTTGGGCTGTGCTACTTTTGGGGTGTGTGCCGTGCCCACGCCAGGTCCCCAAATGCTGACAGGTGGAGAGATAAGGGCCTGTGCTGGTCAGCATTGGGTTTCTTTTTAGGTGGGCGTGGGCATTGTTAACGTCTGGCCAGTCGCAGCACTACAACTACTACTACCACTGCATCTCTGTGTGGGCACACTACACGCTGCGACTGGCTGGCACGGCTCAGCATCTGGCACATCAGCTCAGCTAGAGGTGGATGTGGGGAGGGTAGGGATAAGCACAGAGGTCGAGCCAGGCAGGTGACCAACCATAGGGCAACCCACGGTAATCACTCACCCAGCTCAAACTCCAGCTTGGGGTAGCCCAGCAGGGGGAGATTCACCTTAAGGAAGACCAGCTGCTCCACCAGACCAGGGTCCAAGTGGGAGCGAGAGGGTGTCACCACGTCCCCGGCACGTGAAAACACCCGCTCGCTCTGGACACTGGTTGGGGGGCAGGAGAGGAGGCACACAGCCACCACCACCAGGTCCGGCCAGACTTGGCGGCGGCTCGCCCAGAACTGTGCGCAGTCCACGCCATCTTCCTCCACAGGCTCCTCCAAGCACTGCGCAACGCATTGCTCAGCACTGGAGGGGGGCCTGGCAGGTCGAGCCTCCCGCATACCAGGCATGGTGCCATAGCAGAACCGCTGAAACCACTGGGCGGATCTCGAGTCGGTAGCAAGTGGCTGCTGCGATGGCGCCGCCTGGGATGCCGCGCTGCTGGACTGGGAAGAGGAAGGGGAAAGGGAAGATGTCGCCGGCTGGCCGCCCATGCTGCTGCTGGGTGCGGGTTGCGTGGCTGCCCCCGCACCACTACCAACATCCTCGTCTCTGCGGGCCCTAGCAGCCTCCTCCTCCCTGAGCTTCTCTACCAGGATGCCCCTCCACCTGGGCAATTTGTCGGCACTCACAGCATTGCCCTTGAGGGCTGGGTGACAGAGACAAGCGAGGACATACTCCTCCCTTTCTCCCAGCACCCCAATGAGCCGCCTGTCAACCCCAGACTTCAGCCTCCCAGCCAGAGCACGACCCTCTGGCATGGTCAGAGAAATCTGGAGTTCACCCATCAGCTTCTCCAGACCCATAGCTGTGGGCAGCGCCTGGCTCAAGGGAGTGGTGTCGCCACACAAGCCCTTCATGGCAAATTGGAAGGGCTGGAGTGCCAACACCGCCTCAGACATCTGCTTCCACTCTGCGTTCGAGAGGTCGCAGACATCCAAGGACTCGTCCCTCACCAGGGCGACAAGGGCTCTCTCCTGCTCCAACAGGCGCTGGAACAAGAGGAAGGTGGAGTTCCACCGCGTCTCAACATCCGAAGGGATGAGATGGCGAGGAAGCCCAAGGTCATCCTGCTTGTGGCGAAGCAGTCTCCTGGACTTCTCGCTGTGGTGGAAGTGGGCGGCCAGCTTGCGGGACTTATCCACAAGCGTGGCCATGGCAGCAACAGCAACTGGGACGGGGCGGCCCCCCCTCTCCTGGGACGCCTTCAGCTCCTTCAGGTCGGGCTACACCGTATGTTCACACAGTCCATGAACGTCTCGACAGCGGCGGTAACGTTGGCTCCATTGTTAGTGACAATGAAGCTGCGGGAGAGGTGTGGACACCCTCCAATCCACTCCTCTATCTGGCGGTCGAGTACAGCCACCACCTCCTCCCCGGTGTGCCTCATGTCCATCGTCTCCACGTGCAGGATGGCCCACCTTTGCCGTAGTGCAGCGGGAGCCACGCCAGACCCAGAAGCATCGCCCGAGGAGGTCCCATCACTCTCCGATCCCCACCAGTGGGCAGTGAGGGCCAGGAAAGCAGCGTGCATCCCACTGTCACTGGTCCAGAGGTCAGTCGTGAAATGCACGCTTGTCCCGGCCGGAGCTGCATGCAGCTCGGCCGACACGAGCTCCCTGCACTTTCGGTACAGGGAGGGGACCACATTCCGGATGAACGTGGTCCTTGAGGGGATGACATATTCGGGCACCAGGTATTGGAGAATCCAGCGGAAGCCGTTGTTCTCGACCACCTGAAACGGCTGGTCATCGGTGGAAATCATCTCCCCTATGAGGCGGGTGAGGTGATGATGGTCCATGCGAACAATACGCTGGCTGCCCGACAACTGCGTCCACTGCTGGACGGGCAGTGTAGCCTGCCTGCTGGTACACTGCTGCTGCCCGCCCTAGTGGCAGATGCACAAGGCGCACTAGCGCTGCCAGCCTGTCCCCTGAGACCTGGGTGGTGACGCTCTATGTGTCTCCACATAGGCGTCGTACCCAGGTGCGCAGGGTCCCTTCCACGGCTGACAAGCATCCTGCTGTGGACACAGCGGGCTTGGAATGGGTCATCTTGAGGGACCTCAAAATGCACCCATACACCACTGCCCTTGGCCTCCTGCGCCCTGGGTGCCGTCCTAGGCCGTTTTTCTCTGGGTGGCTGCAGTCCTGGGGGGGGTGGCTGCCACTGCCTGCCCACTGCTGCCACCCAACCCGCCCCTTCCGCCCTCCACACAAGAGGAAGGGCCCGGCTCAACTGGCATCGGAGAGGCAGGCCTCTCCTCCACCACCTCGCCAGACTGCTCCCCACCAGAGTGCCGAGCTTCACGAGGGGGGCCCCCACTGAGTGGCGAAAGGATAGGGGGAAGGGGCCCCAGAGGGAGGGAGAACCTGGCTACATCCTCCCCGCCCTCTACCTGCTCTTCCACCTCCACAGTCTCCTCCACCACAACAACTGGCGGTACCTCAGCAGCACCTGGTGCTGCCGAGGAGGGACCCTCCACAGCCCTAATGATGCCTCTGCCTCTGCCACGATTGCCGGCAGCAGGCGGGGGAAATTGATCCTGCGGACCAAAGATGGAGCTGGGGCGAAGATTGGCCCAATGGGGAGGAGCGGGGTGTCCTCGGGCTCCCCGCGTCCTCTCCCTCTCCGTGCCGCAGGCAGACCCCGCACCTGGCCTCTCCCACCTCTGCCTGTCAACCTTGAGCGAGCCCTGCCCACCACACGGCGCTCAGACATGCCTAGGTTACAAGGAGGGAGACTTTAAGAGGAAGGCCAGAAAGGGTCAAAAAATAATTTGGAGGGGGTTGTGAGGGGCAAAAAAAAGCGCCAATTGATTTGGAGCTGGCGGGGGGGAGTTTGTTTTTGAAAAAGTAAGCCAATTGGGGGGAAAGGAAGACTTTTTGATATGGAGGAGGAAGCCAATTGAAGTGGGGGGGAGGGTGACCTTTTAAAATTTGGGTGTCAAGCCAATTGGGGAGATGGGGCTGGGTTTTTGGTTTTTTTTAAAAAAAAATTGGGGATTAAAGGGTGGACCCCTGGTGTGGGTGGCACAGGCAGTTGGGTGGAGTGGTTGTGGTGTGGGTGGCAGGTATTTCTATTATTTTTGGGGATGGGGAGAATGGATGGGGGGAGGGCCCAGCACCTACCGGGGGGGAGGGACGCAGTCAAAGCTTGGGAACCTGCAGATCAAAGGAGGAAACCCTTATTTAGTGAACTGAAACACAGTGTGTGGCAGCATCTTGGATTGAACATCATCATCATATGTGTGTATTGGCCCAGCATGTAGTGGCAGCATCAGATCCCATGACCCCACTCAGACTGCCCCAGAGGCAAGGAAACACTATCGCATGGCATTGGCCCAGCATGTAGTGGCAACATCGAAACCCATGACCCCACTCTGCCCCAGAGGCCATGAAACACTCTGGAAGGCACCTGTTCAAAGACCAACTGCAAGACGCATGCAATGCAACGCAGCACACAGCAGCAATTTCTTCATTGAGCAAGAAGACACAAATTACAACAGTACATCTCCTCTCCAAGGGTCCCTCCCTCCTCCCTACACCCAAATGCATTTCAAAATAGGGGTGTCCCTATTTAAAACCGCCAACTAGGGAGGGAAAGGGGGCAACAAAACGTGCACAATTGCACACGCACAAACCCCTCTTCTTCTGGTCCTTCTCCTGCCGCTCACTGCTGGTCACGGATGCGCCGCCGCCAGCCAGCCACCCCTGGGCTGGGACACAACAGGGCGGCCGCACGAGGCACAGGCAGCTGGGGTAGGTCAACGATGGAGGGGCAGAAGTGAGGAGACAGACAACACTATTTGTGTTGCTCAACTCACCCCCAAGCAGAGACAAATGAAATGAACAATTTTCAAAAGAAAAAAAACCGATGGCGGGGACTTCCAGGTGAGGTCAGAGGTAGACTACTGTGTGGCTGCAGCTGTGGGAGGAAGAAGAAGTGAAGGGATGAGGAGAAAGAGAGAGAGAGAGGAAGAAGAGAGGAGGAGCAGCCTGGGGAGCTGTAATGTAGCAGCAGGGAGGGGGGATTTGGGTGTGGGAGGACAGCAGCAGCAGCGGTCCCAAGAGGAGAGACCAGAGGGTGTTTGGGGTGGGTGGGGGTGTTTCAGGGGGTCTGGGGTATGTAGCAGGGAGTCAGGGGGGCAAGAGGGGGAGAGACCAGAGGGTGTTTGGGGGGTGGAGGTGTTTCAGGGGGTCTGGGGTATGTAGCAGGGAGTCAGGGGGGCAAGAGGGGGAGAGACCAGAGGGTGTTTGGTGGGTGGGGTGTGTTTCAGGGGGTCTGGGGTATGTAGCAGGGAGTCGGGGGGGCAAGAGGGGGAGAGACCAGAGGGTGTTTGGTGGGTGGGGTGTGTTTCAGGGGGTCTGGGGTATGTAGCAGGGAATCAGCGGGGCAAGAGGGGGAGAGACTAGAGGGTGTTTGGGGGGGTGGGGTGTGTTTCAGGGGGTCTGGGGTATGTAGCAGGGAGTCAGGGGGGCAAGAGGGGGAGATACCAGAGGGTATTTGGGGGCTGGGTTGTGTTTCAGGGGGTCTGGGGTATGTAGCAGGGAGTCGGGGGCAAGAGGGGGAGAGACCAGAGGGCAGGGTGTGTTTGGGGGGGATTAGTGTGCGTCAAGGGGGCAGAATCTGGGGGGAGGGGTGGGGCAGGAGTGGAGGAGGTGGCGGTGGGGGGAGTGGGTTTCTGGAGGGGAGGGAGGAGGGAAGCTAGGAGCAGGACCACACAGAGGGGAACAATCAAATTTGAATCAAAACAAACCAATCAATATGAAAAAAAGTCCAAAAAAGAAAACCTGGGACCAAACTGGGCAGAAAGTCTGGGGTGGGGGGGGAGGAACCAACAACAACCAGCAGGGAGGAAGGGAGTGGGACACACACAGCAAAACCAGAACCAAAAGAAGCTAATCTCACAACAAAATCCAAAGGAAGACAGGACTCAACAGGCAGCAGCACCAGGGAGGATGGGGAACACTCAGTCTGGGTGGGAGGGGGCAGGGCAGGAGTGGAGGAGGTGGCGGTGGTGGGAGTGGGTTTCTGGAGGGGAGGGAGGAGGGAAGCTAGGAGCAGGACCACACAGAGGGGAACAATCAATGAATCAAACCAAACCAATCAATATGAAAAAAAGTCCAAAAAAGAAAACCTGGGACCAAACTGGGCAGAAAGTCTGGGGCGGGGGAGGAACCAACAACGACCAGCAGGGAGGAAGGGATTCAAGGTTGTGGGACACACACAGCAAAACCAGAACCGAAAGAAGCTAATCTCACAACAAAATCCAAAGGAAGACAGGACTCAACAGGCAGCAGCACCAGGGAGGATGGGGAACACTCAGTCTGGGTGGGAGGGGGCAGGGCAGGAGTGGGGGAGGTGGCGGTGGGGGGAGTGGGTTTCTGGAGGGGAGGGAGGAGGGAAGCTAGGAGCAGGACCACACACAGAGGGGAACAATCAAATTTGAATCAAAACAATCTATATGCAAAGTTTAAAAAAAAGGAAACCTTGGACAAAAGGCAGCCAGAAAGTCGGGGGGGGCAACAACTACCAGGGAGGGACTGGGGAGTGCGTGGGACACACACAGTGAGCAAAACCAAAACCAGAAGAACCTAATTCCACAACAAAATCCAAAGGAATGCAAGACTCAACAGGCAGCAGCACCAGCGAGGAGGAGGGAAACAATCTTATCTGGGTGGGAGGGAGGGAGGGGGGAAGCTAGGAGCAGGGCCAGAGGGGAACAAATTAACAATCAAAATCAGAACCCAAGGAATCAATTGCAGCAATAATATAAACTAAATCCTCAGAAACAGAACTCAAGCAGCCAGCAATAACAATGGCACAAGTTATTAATTAAAAACCAAAAGCAGCAAATATATAAATTTACACAGAAGCAATAAACAATCAAATTGAATGAAAGTCAGTGGAACAAAAGACAGGCAAGAAGGCACAAAAACAGCAAAGCAATGCAGAAGATGGGTGGGGGGAGGGGAGGGCAAGCCAAAACTTTGGGAGGAATGAGTGAGGGAGAGAGAGAAAGGGTAAAGGGAGAAGAGAAAAGAAGAAAACACAACAGGAAAAGTTGGGAAAAGTTGAGGGAAAAGTAAAGAGGTAACTTTGGACAGATGAGACAGACACAGAGGGCAGATGGAGAAAAGGTGGCACACAACAACACAGAGAGAGAGCAGAGAGACAGACACACACTAATATGACACACAGTCAGGGGGACTCACAGCAGACACCAGCAGCAAAAGAGCAAGGTCTCAGAGATGATCCCACAACTGCAGCCAAGAGAAGTTTCTAGGCAAGAGGCTTGGGTTTATATAGGTTTGAAATTCCCTCCTTTGGAAGCCCCCACCTTTGCACTCCCCCCACAGCCAACAGGGTGCCAGCTCTCAACAGTGCAACAGCCAAGCAGCCTACCAGACCAAAGGACTCATTCTGGCCAATCAAAGGATCAATAGCGCAGCCAATACAATGCCTGAAAATAGCATCACAAAATGGATGCCAGGAGCAAAAGTTTCAGGAATGAGCCACAAAATGGAGGACACACTTCTAACTTCACAGAGACACTCAAGACACTCAATTGAAGCCTCTGGCACTCCCAAACCGGTTCGGAAAATCCGAACCGGTTCGGATCTGAACCGACTCGGATTCGGTCCGGATCGGTCTCAAAAGGGCCCGATTCGGTCCGGGATTGAACCGCCAAATCCGAACCAAACCGCACATCCCAACCGAGTAGGAATTTTTTGCCCCCAACGCATTGGCCACTGTTGGGGTTTTTTTCGCCTACTCTGTTCTGCTCCAGGCTTTTAGCTTAGATAGGCAGGTCACAGCTTGGCAGGAACAGTGTGGGCTGGGGGGTAATTTCAGGAATAGAACTTTAGTGAGTACCTTTGAATATTTAATAGGTCAATTGGTCAATCGCTCCCTTGTGATTTGTGCGGCCCAGGGAGATTGATTCGCCATGACACCAGCCTCAGGAATTTGCCAGCCCTTGGCCTGCGTAGTCCGGGGCTGGAGAAGACCTAGAAGTATTCAGGCCCCCTTTTGAAAGGGGGATTGGCATTGAAGGCGGAGGGTAGGTTGTACCTGCCTCTTGCCCGAGCCAAGGTGTGTCGCTCTTAAAGGTCGGGGAAGGAGGATGGAGTCCTAACCCGGCCTTGGTAGACCCGCACTGTTAATTGAGGGTGATTAATCACCTACTTTGCTGTCAGCCTGCTATGCCTTGCATTGGTTAAATAAAGTTTTGGCCCTTTACCCAAAAATTATATTTTGTGTCCGTGTCTTTTGGGGCTGGGGGCTGGGCACAAACACATTTTCATCACCGGTTGTGACTCTGGCTTTGGAAACCTGCTTGCCAGGCAGCTGGATGTGAAGGGCATGAGGGTATTGGCAGCTTGTTTTACTGAGAAGGGGGCGGAGCAGCTGCAGAAGGCCACCTCGGAGCGCCTGAGAACCACCATCCTGGATATCACCAGCATGAAGAGTGTGGCTGCAGCAACCGAGTGGGTGAAAGGATGTGTGGGGAACAAAAGTGACTGACTCGCTCTTCTTCTTTCATTCTGTATTTATGTTGTACCTGGATGAGGCAAGGCATGCAGCTTCCAATGTTCTGGGGAGCAGTCAGGATTACCAGCTGACCAGACGATATTACCCTGGTTCATCTGATGACCTTTAACAACGCTTGAAAGAGGAAATTGGAAACTGGAGCTTCACATGGCATGAAAATAAAATCTGCATATTGTTGCGAATCAAACTGGTAAAGAATAGCTGAAGAATAGTTCTCTATCTAGAGGTACCTTTGAGGATGATCAGGAAGCTACAACAGGTCCAGAATGCAGTGTCTCACCTATTCACGGGTGCCAGAAAATATGACAGGGTAACACCTCTCCAGCAGTCGCTGCACTGGTTGCCTATTTGCTTCCGAGTTCAATTTTGAATTCAATTCAATTGAATTCAATTGAGTTCATTTCAACCAAATCAATGGTTCCAACCTTCAAAGCCTTGTGGCACTTGGCGCCTGTCTACTTACAGACCCGCCTCTCCCATCCAGTTACATCCCGGTTAGTTCATCTCAGATGGCCTTTTTGTCGGTCTCTGATTTCCGAGAGGTTCGGGGCTCTAGGACCCGCGAAAGGGCCTTTTCGGTTGCTGTCCCACTTCTTTGGAACTCTCTTCCCCTTCAGATTAGTCTAGCCCCTTCCTTACTGATCTTCTAATCTCTATTGAAGACTTCTTTTTCTCCAGGCTTTTGCCCTGTAGTTTACTTATTTGTTTTTTTTTAGTTGCTTTAGTTTTTAATTTAGAATTTAATTTTTAAAGTTGCCTTTTTTGCATGTTTTTCTGCACCGCCCGGAGTCTTTGGACTGAGTGGTATTTTATTTATTTATTTATCTATCTATCTGTCTATCTATCAATTTATTTATTTATTTATTTATTTGATTTTTATACCATCCTTTTGAAATGGCTCAAGGTGGTTTACAATTAAAACAGAAACCATTAAAAGTTTCTAATAAATAAATAAATAAAACAGGAGTCTGAATCATTTGCTTTGTGCACACCACATCCCTGTTTTCCCTGTATGTCTATATCCGAATTGAAGAAATTACATTCGTTAGTAGTAACCGGCTACAGTTTGGTTTTGGGAGTAAGTGGCAAAGTTAAGAGATGGAGGAGGTAGTGAGGGATACAAGACAGAGGCAGGTGGGAAGTGGGGCAAGTATTTCTATGATCACTAAGAGGCACAAATTGGTAACAAAAAGGAGGAAGCAAGCCCCGTATTTAGGACTATGTTGAGGGGTGTGAGGATAAACATTTAAATCCTCACACAGCAGAGTTTAGCCCAAGAGATTATCTGAAGACAGTCGGTTGTTTACAAAGTTTTCTGATTTTAGAGGTAAAAATCTATCTATAAAAAAGAATATTTGCAAGAAAATGGTGATCAGAATAAAAAGTTGAGCACCTAACTATATTGCACTGTTAATTAGGATACCACCGCCTCAGCTTTATAGTTGTCTTCAACATGCAAAGAAACAAGGAAATTGTGAGTGCATGTGATTGATTGGTTAAGTGCCATCAAGTCGGTGTTGACTGTTAGTGACCACATAGATAGATTCTCTCCAGGAAGATCTGTCTTCAACTTGGCCTTTAAGGTCCCTTAGTGGTGCATTCATTGCTGAGTCCATCCACCTTGCTGCTGGTGGTCCTCTTCTTCTCTTTCCTTCAACTTTCCCCAGCATCATGGACTTCACAAGGGAGCTGGGTTTTCACATAATGTGTCCAAAGTATGATAGTTTGAGCCTGGTCATTTGTGCCTCAATTGAAAATTCTGGATGGATTTGTTCTATGGTCCATTTGTTTGTTCTCCTAGCTGTCCATGGTATCCTCAAAAGTATTCTTCAGCACCAAAGTTCAAAAGCATCAATACGTTTTCTATCTTACTTCTTCAAAGTGCAGCTTTCGCATCCATAGAGTGTCACGGGGAAAACCATTGTCCGAACAATTCTAATCTTTGTAGGTGTGGACATGTTAAAGCATCTAAATATCTTTTCCAAGGCCTTCATTGAAACCCTACCAACTGCTAGTCTGTGTTGTATCGCTTGATGGCTGGATCTTTTAATGTTGATGGCCGATCCTAAAAGGCTGAAGCTATCCACCACTCCCATGTCTTCATTGTCAATTCTGTGGTTGGTTGCTGTACCCATTGTCATTAGTTTATTCTTCTTGACATTTCGTCGTAGTCCAATTTTTTCACTGTGCTCCTTGATGTTCATTACTAGAGCTTGCAGATCATCCGCATTCTCAGCTATCAAAGTGGGGTCATCAGCGTAACGCAGGTTATTGATGTTTCTTCCTCCAATTTTAAAACCATGTTCATCTTCTTCCATTCCAGCTTCTCTCAGTAAATGTTCAGCATATAAATTGAATAATGGAGAAAGTATACAGGCTTGTCTTACTCCTTTGCCGATTTGGAACCAGTCTGTTTCACCATATTCCATCTGGACTGTGGCTTCCGGTCCTGTGTATAGGTTTCTCATGAGAACAATGAGATGTTCTGGGATGCCCATTTTCCTAAGAATATTCCACAACTTGACATGGTCGATGCAATCAAAGGCTTTTCTGTAGTCAATAGAGCACATATTGACTACTTTCTGGTATTCTTTGGCTTTCTTGAAGATCCATCATGCATCAGCAAGGATATCTCTTGTTCCTCGGCCTTTTCTGAAACCAGCTTGAACATTCGGCGTTTCCCTTTCCACATAAACCTCTAATCAGTGTTAGATGATCCTGAGCATTATTTTGCTAGCATGTGAGATTAAGGTCATTAAGATAATTATAGAAATTAAGGAGTGGGTGCATTAGGTGAGCACAATATATGAGAATGTGAAAGAGCATGTTTACTGCTTACACAGTATAGATGTTAAGGTTGAGTGCCTTACAATCGCCATTCTTTTTGAATGTGTGACTCAGCTTTGCACTAAATACAATTTTTTTTTAATTCTAGAAGATATATCAACATTTATATAAAGTACAACAGCTACATAAAAGCTACGAGAGACGAATATATTCCATTTTTAAGATAGTTAAAGAGTTGGAATGATAGGGATAGTTTTTAATATGTATATTCTCTCCTCACACAGGGCTCTGGGGCTTGGTAAACAATGCCGGTATAGACTTCCCAGTGGCTCCCACTGAATGGCTGACTAAGGATGACTTTGCAAAGGTAATAAATGTCAACCTGCTTGGGACGATTGATGTGACGCTGCACATGCTGGCCCTGGTGAGAAGAGCCAGAGGGAGGATAGTCAACCTCAGCAGTGCGGAGGGAAGAGTGGTGATCTTCGCTGGAGGGTATTCTCCATCCAAATATGGCATAGAATCCTTCTCAGACAGTCTGAGGTACCATAGCAGCTCTGCAGATTTCCTCTTTTGCTTGATTAAGTGGCATGAGGGTGGTCCTCCAGCTAAAGACAGAGTAACCGGGCTGAATAACAGGTGGTGGAAAGGTGACTGCTGTCAAGGACAGAATTATAAACTTACAGGACTGTTTTCTCACCTTCTTTACTTACAGCACTAATTCCTATGCCTCTTTTCTTAGACTTCCTAGTATGCATCAATTCTGGTTTCCACAAACCAGATTCCAGAACCCATGAAATTATGTGGGTACAAGAGTGCCCCCTCAGTTAATGTAAGCAGCCAAAAAAAAAATGTTCTGCCACTATAATCCTCAAAGTTTGTATTGCTTATAAATGCAACAAAGTTGTTAGTAACTTGAAACTTGGCATGCCTGATTTACTAGATAAGGTAGTCTACACATGTGATGATTTAAAAGTGATTCACTGAAAATTGCCAGAGGTACAGAAAGTTTTAAAGTGCTAAAAATTGACAAATTCATCTGTTTTTGCTCAAACTTTATCCGGTGGAGGGTTTATTTGTTTGTTTTTGTTTTTTGTCTCTCTCCAAATTTGGTGAAAATGACTGATGTACAATTTTCAGTCTTGGATAACACAACATGCATGCAGAACACACAAATCTGCATGCAAACACACACATGAAATGCACATGAACCACAAACACCACAGAAACATGCACACACCAACACACATATATAACACAACTTCATGGACACACACATACCTTTACTCCAGGACAGGAATAGATAGATAAACCTTATTGCAGTCTTTGACCAGTACAGAAGGAAGCAGAAAAACATAATATCACACACATACAGCATAGCAACAATATAGCTTTATGAATATACAGTGGCATGATAACTTATTTCACTACAGTGGTCATTAGTTGCCGACGTATATTCATTGCTATAAAACAAAATTTAGCCATGTTGTGAGTAACATGGGTTTGGTGATCTGATAAAAGAAATAAGACATATGCTTCATCTCCTCTGCCCTGTAAATCCTTAATCAGGGGTAAAATTAATGATTCACGTGAATCCCTGTAAAAGTTACAATATAATAAAACATGACCCACATCCTCTATGGCCTGTGTACTACAGGGGCAGTAGCGTTCAGAGTGGGGAGTCCCACTATATCTGCCATATAGCACTGCTGAGGGCAACACATCAGAGTGGGCCAGCTCAAATACTCTACGATATTTAGAGACTATTAGGGCTTGACGGTAATCAGATGGCTTAGTGCTAAAGGCATGTCTCCATAATTTAAGTCATGTCTAGGTTAATTTAAGGCATAATTGAAGGCATGTTTCCATCATTTAAGGGGCCTTGTTTACCTCCTTACCGCAGGTGGAACTTTTTTCTATGAAGGCATTGAACTACTGAGTTCATATAGTAGTTAAATAGTAGTGGGGCAAGCACACATCCTTGTTTGACTCCCCGCCTTGTAGGGATTGGATCAGTTAATTGTCCTTGAATACCACATCTAACTCTCAGCTTAGTATTACTATGCAGCCTATAAATCAGCAATAGGAGTCGTTTATTGATATTGGTAAACAATAATTTCTTCCATAGCCTCTTTCTAGAGATGGAATCAAAAGCAAACTTTAAGTCCACAAAGGCAGCATGGAGTGGAATTTTAAAGACATTAAGCATATTTCTCCATTAAATGCTGGAGAATCACTGCATAATCTATTGTCGATCTTCCTGGTCTGAATCCTGCTTGTTCTTCAGGAAGAATATTATTGTCTTCTATCCAATCATAAAGCTTTATAAATAGATGTTTAGTATAAAGTTTTCCAACCACATTCAAGAGGCTGATCGGGCGGTAATTGGCAGGATCTTTCCTTTGTCCTTTTTTATAGATCGGAATGATGATTGCCATACGCCAGTCTTCTGGGATATGGGTGGATTTATCAATATATGTAAAAAGAGCTGCTAATACTGGTGCCCACCAGTCAATATTAGATTGGAACACCTCTGCAGGAATAGATGAAGGAATGGATTATCCAAAAACACCATAATACCAAAACACATATACACAACCCAAACACATATACCTATGTACAAGCACACACGTACAGGCACACAAACCCAATGTACTCACAAGCAAACACATGATCTAATATGAAATCCCAAGTGCATACACACAAACACACACACGTGCATATATGCCAATGCTCAAGAGCATGTGTGCCCACAAATGCACATGCATATGCATGAACTCACAAATCCAGATATTCATGTGTACATAGAAACAACCACATACACACAAATGGAAAACGCACATACACACACATACATACATGCATCCATGCAACCCGGACGCAAGCATACACACACATAAGCAAACACACACTTGCACAACACAGACATATACTCACATGTGCACGCACACACATAAGAACAGAATTACACAAACCAGAAGCATGCACAATACAAAGACACACACACACACATCCACCTCTGTTCACAAGGGCTTATTTCTGAGTAAGCCTGCACAGGACTGCAGCACCCTCTTCTTCCCCTCCGCCACCCATCCTCTCTCTTCTGTCAGGCAGAGTCTCAAAATTACCTCAGTGTCCTCCTGTCCATCCCCCATTCTCAGAATGCTGACAGGAAAACTTCACTTCTGTGATAAGATCACATTGACTTCATTAGCAGGGCCGCTTTTCAGCTAATGTCTATTTTAAAAACATTCTTAACTAAATTTAGCCTATTTATTCACAAAACCCTATTCAACCATGAAGTTCACACCTCAGTTGTCTGGCAAAATATAGCACATAAATAAATTTAAGGTTGCTTTTGGGGAGGTATATAGGATTGTGTTGCTCCATAAGAACAGCCCTGCTGAATCAGGCTCAAGGCCTATCTAGTCCAGCATCCTTTCTCACACAGTAGCCCAATAGATGCCTCCCAAAGGCCCACAGGCAGGGGGTGAGGGCTTGCCCTCTTTCCTGCTGTTGCTCCCCTGCAACTGGTATTTAGCAGCATATTGCTTCCAAGGCTAGAGGTGGTCTATAGCCACCAGACTAGTAGCCATTGATAGACCTGTCCTCCATGACTTTGTCAAAGCCCCTTTTGAAGCCATCCAAGCTAGTGGCCATCACCATGTCTTGTGGCAGGGAATTCCATAGGATAATTATGTGCTATGTGAAAAAGTACTTCATGTGGTCTCTCCTAAATTTCCCGACATTCAGTTTCATGGGATGACCCCTGGTTCTAGTGTTGTGAGAGAGGGAGAAATGTTATCTTTCCTAACTCCTAGTTTAGGCTCGGGAGTCTTTGTTTTGACATCGAGGAAAACTCTCTAGGTCAGTGATCTTCCGTATTTTTCAAGTGGGTGGCACTTTGGCAAGAAATCCCCAGTGTGAGAACCATTTCCCACTGTGCTAAACTCCAGACAGTGTTTTGCTATTCCCAGTGCCAGGGGCAGACACTTACTGTTGGGAATTCTCTCTGGTAGGAGAAACCCTTTTTCATTATAGCAGAGTGCACAGAGGCACAACACAGCGGAATTTATTTAGGCATGCATGTATGCTGAGAGTAAAGTAACTTGGAGCCAGTTCATAGTTTCAAATCAATATATATGATATTTATTAGAGAACTCCATTCTAGATAGGAAAGTGTGGAGTTAGGATCTCTAATCTATGTAGCTAACTGGATGCAGATGGATTCTGCCTCTCTGCACACATGGTGCAGGGAGAGCAGGAAGCAAGGAAGTTAGTCCCTAAGAGTAGCAATCTACATTCCAAAGGGATAGTGTCAGAGCAGTAGAGAAGGGATGACCAATGTCTTGACTCTCTAGCCCTCTGACTCACTAGTCTGTCCTCCACTGTCTTTGAGACAAGACACAGCGCAAAGTCCTTCACTTCCAACACCCCCTCTCGATGTCTCGTGACTCATTTCACGAGATTCATTTTCTCTCTCAGTTTTTCAAAGCAGGATCTTAGTAGTGGCTTAGTGAATAGATCTGCAAGCATTTCATTTGTTGGGCAGTAGACCAGCTTGATTAGTCCATCCTTTTGCAGACTTCTCACTACATGGTACTCAGAGGTGTATCTAGGGAAAATAGCGCCTAGGGGAAGCACTGAAATTGTGCCCCCCTGTCTAAGCATCTGACACCCATCTTTCAGATAACTTTACCATAATATCAGCTGAAAAATACAAGTCAGGCTCGTTAATCTTTTAATATTTCAAAAACTATTTAGCAGTGGACTTAGCCAGACCAAAAAATGCTGGAAAACTACAAATTTCAGTATGCTGGGGCTCATGAAATACCCAAATACTATGTGGAGGTGTACTTAGAAAACTAAACAGAAGTGTCTGTTTAATTCTCTGCTATGCTTTGTAGCATCACCATTACATAAGTTTTAAAAATCAATGGAGAATTTGACTTTTCCCAGATACTCTGTAAATAATTAAAGATATGCAGAGTAAACTGTGTCACTGCTTGGAATATATTCTAGTCTTTCAGAAAGACAGTTAAAATGAGAGAAAGAGAGCAAGAAACTCCCACTGGGCCTTAATAAGGATTTCACACTGATTCAAAGACAAACTCACCATTAATCGCCATATTAGCAAGACATCACATTTAACTCACTTATCACAAGAAGCAAAGTAAGAGCAAATGAATACAATCCTAGGTCATAAGCGTCAGCTCAGTATTCACAAGCCCTGATTCTCTGTACATAGTGCCAATCTGAATATGTGTACAGTGTCTTATATTATATTATATTTTTTTATTTTTTTTTACCTGTAGTCCCTTTGGGGGGGCTTCCTAAAGGCTGTGGGGGGGGCGGTTGCAAAGGTGGCCATTTTGTTTTTGGCAGCCATTTTTTAATTTTTTAATTTCACAAAATGGCGCCCCCTTCAAGTGGCGCCCGGGGCACGTGCCCTGCCTGCCCTACCCTAGATACACCCATGATGGTACTTCACATCAATATGCTTGGTACACCTCTTTACATCTTCTTGTTTGGAGAGTTGAATGCAGCTTTGGTTGTCTTCATACAGTGGTACGGGCTGTGGTACATCTATACCTAGATCTTTCAGTAGTTGACACAGCCATTGTATCTCGTGGCAGCCTTGTGCAGCTGATACATATACTGCTTCAGTGGTTGATGATGCTGTTATGTCTTGCTTGGTGCTTGACCAGCTTATGGCTCCATCTCCATAGAAAATTATGTGACCGCTGGTAGATTTCCTTACTGTTAGGTCTCCACCCCAGTCTGCATCTATGTATACTTCTAGTTTTGGTTCACTGTTAGCTGACAGCTTGAGTTTAAAGTGTACAGTACCCTTTACATACTTAACAAGTCTCGTAATTGCATTCCAGTCCTTGACTGTTGGTGATGCAGTCTTTCTTCAAAAGTAAGCCAACTGCTGTACTAATATCTGGCCTAGTGAGTGTACTAATGTATAGAAGCTTACCCAATGCTTCACAATATCTATGGTTGTCAGATAGCGGCTCAGTTTGATCTTCTTGCTTTATGTAGTTCACTTCCATTGGAGTTGGTGTAGGATTCGCATCTTCCAGTCTGAGCAGGTTTATCAAGTCTTTAATTTTCTGTTCTTGGTTGATGAGGAAACTTCCATCTTTCTCTCTTTGTACTTGAATGCCCAAGTAGTGTGCAATGTTGCCAAGTTGCTTGACTTCCACATCTCTGTTCAGATGATGCAATATTTTCTTGCTGTCATCTGGATTCTCATAGGCAAGAATCAAATCATCAACATACACCAAAATGTAAGTCTACTTGCCATCTCTGAATTTTGTGTACAGGCAGGGATCAGCTTCACTTTTTTTGAAGTTTGCTTGAAGCAGCATATCATTAAGTTTTGTGTTCCATACTCTGGCAGCCTGTTTTAAACCATAAATGCTCTTTTGCAGTTTGCATACAAGGTCCTCTTTGGCTTTCTCTAAGAAACCTGGTGGTTGTTGCATGTAAATGTCCTCTTCTAGTTCGCCATGCAAGAATGCAGTTTTCACGTCTAGGTGTTCAACATGCATTCCTTTGCTAGCCTTCTCATAAGCAAAAATCAAATCATCAACATACACCAAAATGTAAGTCCATTTGCCATCTCTGAATTTCATGTACAGGCAGGGATCAGCTTGGATGGGAAGAGGGCTCTGCTGAGCAGGACCCTGAGTGCTTGCCTGTGCTCCACCCCTTGTAGATAATAACAACTGACACTTAAGATCCAGCTGAGCCAGGGGCGCGAGCCGAAGGGCAAGAGCACAAGGGCTCTCAGCCAAGTTGAGAACAGCTGGAGGACTGCAGTAGCCAGAGGACTGAAGAATCCCAGCAAGCTTGGTGGACTTCTGAGCAGGAGCACTGATAACAAGATAATAACATTATTGTGGAGGCTCCTTTTTTGTGCTCTTGGAATGGTCTGTAATGTTTTGTCTGAAGGAGTTAGTTTATCAGTCTTGTGGGTTCTCCTAGTTAAGTCATTAGCTATTTTATCTTTTATTTATTTTTAGAAGTTTTCTTTTAATCTTCACTCGGCATCTGGAGTTTAATTTATGGGCATGCTTTGGCTCTGTGTAGCTGAATTCTTGCTGCAGTTGAAGGCAGCTGAAGGCAGCCAGCCAAGCTTTTCATAATGACAAAAAAGAGAGAGAAAAGAAAGAACCAAAGCAGAAACCTTCTGGGTTGTCAAAAGGAGAAGAGGTCCACTAAAATATCCTCGACTCAAACCAAAACTGATTCTTTTGTAATGTCTGTATCAGAAAATCAGCTGGTGGGAATTACTAATGATATAAATGATATTATCAGTAACTTACCTGAATTCAAAGATGGAGAACCACAACAGAATGTCTGCCGTGGAACAGTTTGTGGTGGGAATGCTGACCAGAGGAATGCTGATACAACTGATACAGCATTGAAATTTCCATAGATAATCAGCTGAACGACCCCCTATCTCTATCTTCTGTTTCATGGGACGACTCACTAGCACAGTCAGTGTACCCTGCAAGTTCTGCTAAGGACTCTAAGGTAACGACTACAGCTGCTTCTTATCCATTTACAGTCTCATGCTTAGGTATGTCTGTTTTGATGGCTGAGACTCTAATTTATCTCTTCCAGCGTTTATCATCTATAACAGCCAACCTGGATGAAATTAAGATCATATTGAACAAGTTTACTTCCGCCCAAGGCTGTTTCAAGTCTTCTCTAAACAAGGAGACTGCCTTAAGCATGGAGTCTGTGTCTCAGGGAGTTGCTACTAATCAAGGAGTTGCTATTAATCAGGAGTTTCCTCCCCGTCCTGATATTATAAGAGTGAAAGTCCTGTTGTTCCAGTGGTTGGCACCTCTAAAATTTATCAGAAAACACAAATTTTGCTTACTGTCTACTTAAACTCTGTTAATATGCATCGCTGGAATTCAAAAAATAATATCAGGATAGTTTGGTTGACTTAAAATTGTATATTAAACAGCCAACACGTAACTCCTGTGTTTTAAAGCTGTTGCTCTCCTTTGAAAGTTCACTTGTCCCTATGTCTCTGGTTCGCATGTGTTATTACATAAGTCGATTCAGAATATATCCTGGGAGAGTGTTTACTGATTTCCAGCCTGATGATTTAGATGCAAATTACTATTCTACAGTAAAGAGGCTTGTAAGAGCCCATAGTGGGGTGGACTCTTTTAAAGTTTCTGAGAAACAGACACAAACAGATAAGGAGAAGAATGGATGTGAAACTGAGATGCAAACATCCTTCTGTGAAGTTGCTGAAAGATCTAATCTGTGCTCAAAGGGTTTTGATGATTCCCTTCTTATTAATATCTCTCAGATTGAACAATCTTTTACTTCTATGAGTAATTTAACCTCTTCTTTGTCTGACACTCGAAGAGACACAGAGAGATGTAATAAGATGTCTAACAATAATAAGGCTGGAAGTTTGATCGATTTGGACATTCCAGTAGAAATAAGGGAGGACCATCCACACTCTCCAGCGTCTGCATTAACCAGAGAAAAGAATGCCAAGCCTCAGATTCAGAAGACTAAGGACATTTATACTCAGACTCCTTGTATAGCTATCCCTCAGGGTCCCCTTAAAAGTCTATTTAAATGGTCATTTTGGACAGACCTGCATTTTGACAAGCTGGATGCTTTATTATTGCCTCTTCAGTGTGTGGATTTTTCGATTTCTGAGGTCTTGCCAGCTTATTCTTCACCTTTGCCTACATGCAATATGCCAGAGAATGAGTCACTGGAACTTCTACAGTCCCAGATGGATCAATCCTTTCATGGAATTTCTGTGTTATTTCAAACAACTGCTGGGCTGGATTTGGTAGATTGATGCTGTGCTGACAATCTCATGTCTGACGTGCCGGATCTGGGAGGGCTGGACCCACAGGCCAATTTTATCAATTGACAATTATCTGGTAATAATTGCCAGCAGCAAAAATTATCACTCCTCTCATGGAATGTAAGAGGGTGGTCTGTGAAAATTTTAGATTGTGATTTTCTAAATTTTATTTCTTCTTTTGATATATTTCTTCAGGAGACTTGGATGACTGTTGAATTTCAAATTCCCAATTATTGTTCCTTTATGACATCAGCTGTCTCGAGCCCTAAAGGTGGTAGACCAATAGGGGGACTTGTATTATTTGTCTCTTCTTTTTTGGAGGGGAAGGTTGAGAAATTACCTTTCTCACACAGATGGGTTGTGGCTGTATTGATAACCAACAAGAATTTCCAATTACTCTGTGTTAATTTGTATTTGCCCCCTCGTTATCTTTATGTGGAAATTGAACAACAATGGGAGGAAGTGGAAGCCTATATTTTGCAGTTGGTTTCGGTTTACCCAACCACTTCTTTGATAATCAGAGGGGACTGTAATGCGAGATTGGGGCCCGATGATGCTTCATTGTATGGAAAGTTCTCTTTATGGCCTCCCTCATGAAACACAAACTCTTGTCTCCCCACACGTCTCTTTATCGATCCAATTGGAAATTTTGCAGGGCTATGTTTGGTTCAGATGGCCCAGAATTTAGATCTGATTATCCTGAACAGAGCTGCTCCTGGGGATTGCCCGGGCCAATTTAATTTTTGTTCGGGTGTTAAATTCTCTACTATTGACTATTTTGAGGTTACTTGTGACCTAGTTGTGAAGATAGAGGAGCTTAGGGTTATAGCTAGACCTGAAAGTGACCATTACCCACTTACTCTGACATGCAAATTTACAGACCACTGTCATGGAACTTCTAGCTTTTTATCTTCAAGTTCTTCTGCTTGCTCTGGGCTGATTAGGGTAAAATGGAACAGACAGTCTGAGCAAGCTGTTTGTGGATGGCTTAATTCTAAGGCTGGAATAGAGACACGTGCTAGAATCTTGCATGATCAAGGTGTTCCTTCGATCCTCTCTGCTGATGACGTGCTTGTACAAAGCATGAAACCGTTTTTGACTAGAATATGTCATGTCTATCCTTCTCGCAGACCCAGACATCCCCAAAAATTGTTTGATCAGGATTGCATAGTAGCAAAAAGGGATTTGGTCTCTTTTTCTGTTCAGTTTAAAAATAATCCGACCCTGTTATTGAAACTGGAACTAGCTAAGGAAAAAAAGGCCTATAAGGTGCTCTTGAGGAGCAAGAAAAAAGCCTTCATGCAGGAAAATTGGCTATTGCTTCTTAATACAGTCAAGAATAAGGATTCAGTGGGTTTTTGGAGACTACTTTCTGCCCCTGCCAATTTTCCCAGTGATAACAGGGATTCTTTAATCCCAGCGGAAATTTGGGAGTCGCACTTTGCGTGCCTATATACTGATCAGATTGCACATTTCTGCTTGGATCTACCTTTAGGAGATTTGCCTCAGTGGCCTGCTGTATCTCCTCAAGAGATCAAGCAACTGATTTCCCAACTTAAAGATGGGAAAGCCCCAGGAAATGACTTTATTCCTCCTGATCTTCTGAAGGATCACGTTGACTGGTGGGCTCCTGTGTTGGCTGCTCTATTCACTTATATTGATCAGACGGCCCACATCCCAAAGGACTGGGGTATGGCTATTTGTTATCCCGATTTTCAGGAAAGGAGAAAAGAGAAGATCCATCCAACTACAGACCAATAAGTTTCTTAAATATAATAAGCAAATTATATGCGAAACATCTATTCATAAAATTATGTTCCTGGCTGGACCAGGAAGGCTTATTAGAAGATGAGCAAGCCGGCTTTAGACAGGGCAGATCAGTTATAGATCATTGTTTAATCCTGCAACATCTTATTGAAAAGTACATTTCCTTGGGTAATTGATCACTTTTTGCTGCATTTGTCGACTTTTGTTCAGCCTTTGATTCTATTTCTAGAAATTTAATGTGGGCAAAATTGGCTAATACATCAATTGATATGCGGCTTTTACTGTTACTTTATAAGTTACACGAGAACTCTTCTATCTGTGTTCGTTTGAACTCTGTTGGTCACTTATCTAAAGCAATCCCAACTACAAAAGGTGTGAGACAAGGGTGTATACTTGCACCTTTTTTGTTTAATTTTTATGTAAACGATTTAATTAAGCGTTTACAGAAATTGGATACTTTTGCCCCTATATTAGCAAACAGAAGGCTGCCGCTATTGATGTATGCTGACAACACAGTGATTTTTCCCCAAACTAGATCAGGCCTTAAAAGAGCTCTGGGGGCTTTGGTAACATATTGTCAGGAGGAACATCTGGTCATCATTTATTCCAAAATTAAAATAGTTTGCTTTAACAATAAAGCTAAGAGTTTTAGATGGACTGTTGGGGGACATCAAGAACAAGTAAAGCAAATAAAATATCTTGGTGTGATATTTCAATATAACAGGCAACACGCCCATGCTAGAATGGTTTCTGGTCTGGCTCAACGAAGCGTGGTAGCTATTCTGAGATTTCACCATGCACAGGGTGGAGGATATATTCCTGCCGCCATTAAATTGTTTCTCACTAAAACTGTCCCACAACTTTTGTATGGAGTACAGTTGGGCCCCTTTGATAGTTTTATGCCCCTAGAGTGGATACAGTCGGGCTTTCTAAGAGCGCTTTTGGTACACCTAGATGCACCCCTAATATGGTGCTACGACAGGAGGCTGGGTTGTGGAGGATTGAGACCAGGGCATGGTTGCAGATTATTTTCTACTGGCTGAAGCTTCACCTCCAGCCAGTGGGACTTGTGCCTGGATTCCTTTCGGCTACACCCCGGCCTATTTGGCTGGTAAAGATTACGGATAAACTTTCCAGAATTGGCCTAGATCCTGAATTTTTATTAGAAACTGACCTAGTGAATGCAAAAAAAATAGTTCGTCAATGTCTAAATGATATGGAGTTTCAGAACCATTTGGCTTGTCTGCCGGCATTTTACAGTCAGATTAAGGCCAGGGTGGATTTTTCCCAGGCTTCATATTTGTCTATCATAACTGTCAGAAAGTTCCTCTGGGCTTTTTCAAGAGCACACTTTAATGCCTTTCCTTCAGCTGTATTAATGGGGAGATTTCAACATCTACCCCTGGATGCTTGCTTGTGCCCTTGTGGTTCGGGTGAACTGGAATCAATTGCTCACATTTTATTATGCTGTAGATTCTACAGTGACATTAGATGTCATTTGATTCTGCCACTTCTTTCTAGGTTTCAACATCAGTCAGATGATTTTCTGGTGAAATTTCTACTTGAAGATAATTTACTTTGCATCTCTCATATTGTAGCAAAATTTTGTTACATCGCAATTAGAATTCGTAGTTCATTGATTGATGCTAAAGTTAATGACTGAGTTAATGATGAATGCTAGAATTTATTCTTTGTGTTCTTTTGTTTTGGCCATTGGCCGTAAATAAAGTATCTATCATGCATTCCTTTGCTAGCAGCAATACTTAACAGAGTCCTTACTGTGGTGTGTTTGACTATTGGTGCAAATGTTTCATCATAATCTTCCCCATATTTCTGTGAATATCCCTACGCTTCTAATCTGGCTTTGTAGTGCTGAATCTCACCATCAGCATCATGTTTGAGTTTGAAAACCCATTTGCAGCCTATATGGAGTTTCAGAACCCATTTCCTTCCTTGAGGTAACTTAGTAAGAGTCCAGGTTTTGTTTTTCTGTAGAGCCTCAAGCTCTTCAGTTGCAGCTTGTTTCCACTTCTGGGCTTCTGGTTGTTGTAGCTGGGATATTTCCTCCCATGATGAGGGTTCTGGTTGTTCCACCGTTCTTGCGAGGTAGGACAGTCTCAGGGCTGGAAGACCTCTGGTTGAGCATGTTGATCACCTCACCTCGCCCTCTGTGGTCCCTTCCATTATCTCAGGTGCATCTGGTGGATCGCTGGGGGTCTCTGTGTCGAGCGTAGTTGGATCTGGATCTGCTGTCTCCTCCTCCTCAATTTTGCTGAGATCAGGAAGCATAATCCAGTTGTCAAGGTGTTTGGTCTGGTTGCTTGCTTCGGTGTAGGCCCCCTCTGAAGACATAGCTCTTTCATTCTCATCAAAACACACTGATCTGCTTATGGTTATCTTGTTGGTGTCAGGATCCAGAATTCTGTAGCCTTTGGATCGCACTGAGTAGCCTACAAAAATCCCTTTTGTGGCCCTAGCCCCCAGCTTAGTCCTTTTTTCCTTTGGGATGTATGAGTAAGCCGTGCTTCCAAAGATACACAAATGCATCATGGACGGCTTATGACCATGGCAAAGTTCATATGGTGTTGGTCCTAGAGTTTTTGGGTGCATTCTGTTTTGTATGTATGTAGCAGTCATGATGCCTTCTCCCCAGAGTTTCTGTGAGAGGTGTGTGTCAGCAAGCATGCATCTTACTATATCCAGGAGGCTTCTATTTTTCCTTTCTAAGACTCAATTTTGTGTGATGGATTGTAAGCTACCGTGGTTTGATGCACGATTCCATGTTCTCTCAGAAACTGCTGTGTGGCACTGGACATATACTCGCCTCCATTTTCTGTGCTCAGGATCTTTGGCTTCTGCTCAAATTTGTTGCTTGCCATGGCCACATAGTCCTAGAGTTTCTCAAGCATCTGTGATTTCTCCTTTAGTAGTAATACAACTGAATATTGTGTATAATCGTCAGTGATTGTTAAGAAATATTTGTGATTACCTATGGTCGCTGGTAGTGGTCCAAATATATTGCTGTGGATAAGCTCCAGGGGTCTTCTGGTCTTCCTTTCACTCTGCTTAGGAAATGGCTTGTTAACTGCTTTGGATTCAAGACAACAAACACAGTTAGTCACAATGTCACATGGTACAAAATCAGTGCCATCAGCTAATCCCCTTTCCTTCATGTTCTGGATTGACTCATAACTCCTGTGTCCCAGGCGTCTATGCCACAGTTGCAAGCAGTTTTCATGCAGGCATGACTGAGCAAGGTTCACTTCATTGGGCTGGTATGCTTCAGGTCTGGACTGGGCTGGTCTTTCTCTGACTGTCTTTGATACAGGTTGCTCCTGCACGCTGTACAGGCCTTTGCATTCAGAGCCTACAAGGCAAAGTTCTCCATTCTGAGTAACAACACATTGCCCATTTCTAATATACAGTTCACAGCCTTATTTCTCTAGCTTAGATATTGAAAGTAAGGCGCTTGAGAAGTCAGGGATATACAAAACATCTCTCACCAAAAATGGTTTAACTGATCCATCTAACAACTTGCAATACAAAATTCCTTCGGCTTTCTTCTTTGCTTTAATTGTAGTATTATTGCCCAAATGAACAATCTCTTCAGGAATATCAAACAGTTCAGTATAGAAATCCAAATGATTTGAGATATAACTCAAGTACCCAGAATGTTGGGGGCAATATGCTAAATCATTGTAAACCACTTAGAGAGCTTCGGCTATAAAGCGGTATATAAATGTAAGTGCTATTGCTAACTCGTGGAACCACTATCTAATATGAATTTTCCATCTCCTTGAAACAGGGAAACACTGAAATTCTTATTTGAATCAGCAATCTTAAAGTCCTTTAAATCTCTTTCTGTAAAGTCAGCTTTCTTTGTCTGATTCTTGGGACAGTTCGCCACCTTGTGGCCAAATTGGTTACACAGAAAACATCTAAAGGCATTAGTCCAGACCTTTTTGTATGCAAATGTGGGGCCCCATGCGGTTTCCTCTTGCAGCATTCCCTCCCCACCTTGGGTTTCCTCCTCTGGTATGGCCAATTGTTGCCTTAAGAGCAGTTATTTACCAATTCATCTTCATGTCGAGAATTCAAAACTTCCCTTCTGCTTGCTTCAGAAGATATAGTTTCCACAGCTCTCTCAAAGGTTAGAGCGGTGTGGGTTTCCAGTTGGCTGATTATATTGCTATAGCTGGGAGGCATGCTTAGGAACAGAGCTTCCAGCTTCTGACTCTCTGTAAATTCCTCCTTTGAAGCTTTAAATGCAGCAAAAAGGTGAAATAGCAGTCCAACATGCTTGGCAAAACAGTCTCCATCTTTATACTGGAGATTCTGCATTTTCTTTCTCAAGTTAAAGGTGTATGCCCACCCCTTTTTCATATGTAAGGAATCTAGCTTGCTTAACATTTCCTTTGAGGTCTCAAGATCACATATAGTAGAAAGATAATTTTTACTCACAGAAGGCGCAATCAAAGCTTGAGCTTTTACATCTTTGAGTAGCCACGCCTCTTTAGCAGTTTTCTCAGCAGCTGTGGTTCCATCTGCGGGGGGATGGGGGGTCGGTCTTCTTCAGTGACTTTTTGTAGTCCTTCTGCTCGCAATGCAATCCTCAGTCAGATTTTCCATTCCAAGTAATTGTCTGGGTTCAGGATAGTCAACCTGAGCTTTCCCTCTAGGTAAGTAGCCATCCTCACTGAGCTCCGTAAAAGGTCAGCTGCTGTAGATTAGCAATTCAAAGTGTCCACGGCTAGATCTCACTTGATCTCCTGGAACAAACCTAACTCTTTAGTTGCAGTACACGCAGCTCAAAATACTGGGCTCCCATAACCTGTTGGGAATTCTCTTTGGTAGGAGAATTGCTTTTTCATTATAGCAGAGTGAACAGAGTCACAACACAGTGGAATTTAGTTAGGCGTGCATGTATGCTGAGAGTAAAGTAACGTGGAGCCAGTTCATAGTTTAATATAAATGGTATTTATTAGAGAACTCCATTCTAGATACAAAAGTGAGGAGTTAGGATCTCTAATCTATCTATCTAGCTGGATGCAGATGGATTCTGCCTCTCTGCACACATGGTGCAGGGAGAGGAGCTTGCATGTTGCAAGGTAGAGGGAACAGGAAGAGAAGAGAAGAGGAAGTGTAAAGCAGGAAGGAAGGAAATTAGTCCCTAAGAGTAGCAATCTACATTCCAAAGGGATAGTGTCAGAGCAGTAGAGAAGGGATGACCAATATCTTGACCCGCAAACCCTCTGCCTCACTAGTCTGTCCTCCACTATCTTTGAGACAAGAGACAGTGCAAAGTCCGTCAATTCCAACACTTATTAGGGTACAATTATAAATAGGGTAGGAAAGCTTTTATTTATTTTATTTATTCGATTTCTATACCACCCTTCCAAAAATGGCTCAGGGTGGTTTACACAGAGAAATAATAAATAAATAAGATGGATGCCTGACCCCAAAGGGCTCACAACAAAAAAAGAAACACGAGCAACAGTCACTGGAGGTAGTGCGATGGGAGTGGATAGGGCCAGTAACTCTCCCCCTGCTAAATAAAGAGAATCGCCATGTTTAAAAGTTGCCTCTTTGCCAAGTTAGCAGAGGTATATAAGTTTGGGCCGGTGAATGCTCCTATTTTCCCATTATCTGTGAGTAAAAACAAGGTAGGAGGGAAAGGAATGGTAATCTGCTAAGCATAAACTGGATTGGAGGGCTTTTCATCCTACCTTGCTAAAGAGCTCTTGGATACCACTCCTGGGTAGGATGGAGCCCTCTGGCCTAGTTGCTGCTTTGAGATGAGCACTTCTTCCTAACTTGCTTTTTACTCACAGACAATGAGCACAGCTCATGAGCTTGGGTAGGGTGTACCTCCTACCCTATTGTGGATTGTGTGAAGAAGCCTAAAATGACACTGAGCACTGTCAAGCCCCAGCACCAACTTTGAAGGCGCAAATTGAGCACTGAGGAGTGTAATCTCCTCATCGGAGCTTGATGGGGAAAATGCTGGGAAGCACTACACTTCCCAGCATTCAATATACACCTTCCAATAGAGTGTTGTGCATAACATGTGTAGCAGATTTAACCCAGCCTTTGTCTCAAAGCAAGCGCACGTGAGGGGAAGTAAAATGCTGAATCTTTCTCTCTCTTGCTTTCACCCACAAAGGCTGTTCCTTCAAACTTAAACTGTTTCTTCAGTAGCTTAATCGCTGCCACCATGCCCTAATTACAGAGCTTAAATCCCCTTGAATTTGGGTGAATGTCCAGGGAGAATCTCTTTCTCTAGACTAGTGGGAAAGTACAAAAACCTTCAATGTGTACCTTACTCGTGGTGAGAAAACCTTGGTATAGTTGCTGAGCAAACAAAATTGAGACATGTCTCTCCCACCGCGCCCCGCCCGCTCGCGCTGTCTCTCCCACCGCGCCCCGCCCACTCGCGCTGTCTCTCCCACCGCGCCCCGCCCGCTCGCGCTGTCTCTCCCACCGCGCCCCGCCCGCTCGCGCTGTCTCTCCCACCGCGCCCCGCCCGCTCGCGCTGTCTCTCCCACCCTGCCCCACGCCCCTCTCTGTGGTTGGTTTTCTCCGCCTTTCCTTCCCTTTTCTGTTCCAGAGTCTGCCGATTCCCACCTCCCTCGCTGCTGCTCCCAGTCCCTCCCCAGGCAATGATTCCTCCTTTCCCCTCTGCCTTTTCTCCTTTCTTCTGTCTCCTGTGTCTTCAGATTACGCCTGCTGTCCATAGCTCGCTGCTCCTCCCTTCCCAAGGCATTAGGCAATCATGGTTCAGGTATCTGCACAGCTCCAGACGCCTCTGGATATAGAATTATATATAGAGAGATATATAATGCAATTCACTTTTTCTTTGGAATCTGCAATAAATGATACATTGGGGAGTGTACTGAATTGCCAACACTCTTAATGTACTCTTAATAGTACACAAATCATTTTATGGTTGAAAGCCTGCCAATTTAAGACCAGAGTCAAGGCTATCTTATTTTGGCTCAAGCTCCCCAAAGCCAGGAAATCAGAAGCTGTGGTTGATGACTTTATAGACATGCCACATGATCAGTAGTGGTTTTGTGCCATGTCACTAATTTTGTTTGCTTACAACCAGTGTTCCCTCTTTTTTCCCCCCATCTGTGTGCAGATAAGGTTTTGTTTTGGAAAGCAGTATCAAGGCAGTGTGTGCATTCAGAATGAGGACTTCCTGATTCAATCTGAGTCAGATTTAAAATTAACAGAGTGGACATAAAACAAATTGTGAGTGCACACATATGTATAGATCTTAGAGTGAACACTGCCTACAACTTGCCCTCCATGGATCCACATCCCTGTGGGACACATTGCTGCTGTCAGGCACAATGTACATATTAAACATAAAATTTCTTATAGTGGCTCTATCAGAAGTGCCATGCCATGATATTTTGGTTATAATTCAGGCGAGAGATCCATCCTTTTGGTGTCAAAGTCAGCATTGTTGAGCCCGGGGTTTTCTGTACACCTTTTTTTGATGATGCAATAGAAGACTTACAGGATGTGTGGAGCCAGCTCCCTTCTGAAATCAAGGAATCCTATGGAGAGCAATACTTTGAGAGCTGTGAGTAAAAAGAACAAGTTATTTTCTAGTAATTCTGTTGGGGGGTTGTGTTTTTACAAATATGAAGGCCACAAAGGCTCTGTTGACTGAGTCTCAGTTCTCAGGCATTGAGGGTTGTTCTAAGAGCCTCCCCTTTGTCGAGGACTTCCACAAGCAGTAATTATTATATACCTTCAGCTACCAAAAATGTCAGCATATCCCCTCTATGGTTGCAGACCTAACTTTTCCTTTGCTTCATATTTCCCACACATAGATTGCAACTTATTGCAATTTATCATAGATACAGGCAACAAGAACCTCTGCCTGGTCACCGACTGCATCGAACATGCCCTGACATCCAGCTGCCCGTGTATTCGCTACATAACAGGCTGGGATGCAAAGTTCCTCTACATTCCTCTCTTTTATTTGCCAGCTTCAATCATGGACTTCATATTAGAATTTATTCTGCCCAAGCCAGCCCAGACAGTGTCGATTGTGATGCAGAAACAGAATTAACTCATCCAAACAAGCCAACAAACTGGAGAGGACATCACTCCTATTGCATCTGTTTGGAGATGGTGTTCCAGTGCATCAGCCTTTTGCATCAACTATCCTAATGACCACTAGGGGCATTGAGAATAGTGATAGTGAGTAAGAGTCTACCTGTCTCTATCTCTATGACCCCTGATATTACTCTTCAGGTATTTCCTGTTGAGCCCCATCATCCTTCCTTTCCTTTTAGAGAGCAGATGGAAACATCTCTCTCCCTCTTTACCTATTCATAATGTAGTCCTTTAGATTAGGATAAGATCTTTCCTATCCAAGTGTACTTAACCAATAAATACTTAGTATTTAGTTCTACAAGAATTTCCATGTGTTTTCTTTAAAGAGCTGCAACAACAAAACTCTGTGCTAACTACTCTACAAGTGGAGTGTGTGCTCTTCCCTAGTGCTCTGCTGTTTACCTACTAGGGGTAAAAATAACATCTCCCAAATGAATCCTCTGATAGCCTAAGAGGATGTAGACTTCATCATCAACTAACCTTTTTAAACAGGTGTGTTTCTTTTCCCTTTGATTTCTAAGCTCTTGGCTTATGCATTTTTTGCCCTTTGCTCCTGTCATGATGGTGACTAAGGAAGCAAGGACGCATCAAGAGGCTGCATCCTCACAGCCAGAGATGTCCCCAGTTCGTCAGCATACATGAGTTGCACTGGGGGGCAGAAACTTTCACTGATTTTTCCTACCTCAGTAAGTGCACTCTGCCTTCCAAAAAGGACAGCTGTAGGACTTTCAGGGTCAGGGACATGTTATTAGAAAGTACTGAATATTATAAGCAGCAAGGAAGACCAGCAGAAATCACCTCTCCCGCACATGTGCATTGAAGGAGTGGGGGAACCTACAGCCATATTAAGAGCAGCCTCCTGCTACATTTCCTCTTCCTCCAAATATTTGTACCGAATATCACTTTTCATCAAAATTTCTCAGTTTATATTGAACAACAATGGTGGGTGGGTGGGTGGGTGGGTATCCCTGTCCCAAAAGGACTAAAAAGAAACATAGTGTAGAAATCAGCAACAACTACCAGAAGCAGGAAAATAGAAAGATGGGAGTGGGCCTGGGGACAAAATTTGGAAATGTGGTGCCGCCGCCACCCCCACCCCACTCCTGCTCTGCCCTGCCTTCCTCTCCTTCTCCTCCCCTTCATGTCTTTGCTGCAGAACAGTCATGACATGTCCAAAGCCCATACGGCCACAAAACCTGCTGGGTGACTCTGGGGCAGTCATTTATCTCTCAGCCTAACCTACCTCACAGACTTGTTGTGACAGTAAACGTAACTAGGTACACTGCTTTGGGCTCCCTGGAGGAAGATATAAATGCAAAACTATAATAAATGCCTTCCAAAGATAGCATGGAAAAGAAGCTATCTGTGTTGCACGGCACATACTCAGAAAACAGAAGACTGGACTTTACAAGTAGCCCTTAAAATGTAATGTGAAGGGGAAAAAACCTCACCAGAACTATAAACTTCCATGCACGTACACATGGGACTAGGGGCACCTTCTATTGACTAGCCACTTCAGTGAAAGTGAATCGTTGGCTCCACTGTGGCCACTGCCACAAGCCCCTCCATTTTGGATATCTGATTCGAAAAAGTCTGATATTGGCCATTTAGGAGAATATCAGAGATAATTCTGATATAAAATATGGAATCCTATGTCAGTTCAGAATTATCTGATATGGTTTTGGAGATTTCGGGAAATTTGGGGCAATTTTTATAGCAAATCTCTGTATTTCGGTCAGCAACCAGCATGAGATCAAAACAAATATAGAAGAGATAACAATCAAACTTCTACCACAAACAATAAAACCAAATACATTTTTAAAAGTCCTCCTGAACATTGATCAAGGTACTGAAGTACTACTAAAAATACATAACTAAGAATTTTTATAGGAACATTTCAAGATTTTGGACTGCAAATTGGTGGTGGGAATACACAATGGAGTCCACTTCTTATTTATCCAGGGCAAAAATAGCTGGGCCAGTGGGGAAGCCATCTTCTGCCATGTATCTGCTTGCTTGCCTGCATACCTGTGCATTTATTTCTTTATTTAGGAGATTATTTACTTAAAAATTAAAAAATATTGTGGTAGCTTCTCGGATGTTACATCACTTCTCCACAGATTCTCAGATGTTAATCACTTTTTGCCATGATTCTCAGATGGGAGTACAATTTCTGGGTTGCTTTAAAAAAAGTTACAAATTAATGAATGGGCTGCCTGTTGACTTTATTAATCTCTCCACAGCTTCTAGGATTGTATCCTAATAAGCATCATTTTACTCCTGTTTTATCTTATTTTATTATGTTTAGAGTTGTTTTTTACTAATCCTAATTTTATAGTCTAATTATAGCTATGGATTCCCAGCATTTTAGTTGTATCTTTCTGGGTTATAATAATTTTAATCTGTACTATATCTTGTGCTGGTCTTTGACCATAATAAAGATGACTGATTGGATGGTCTGATTCAATTGAAATTAAATATACAGAGCCCTACAATCCTTCACTATGTGCACGCCAAATTTCAGTTCTCCCTGCCCAGCCATGTCTTTGGCCAAATTTTTTCATTTCCCCATAGACACCTTTTTACTGTCTATTATGCAGATAGAAGGAAGTGCCAGTTTTCCAGCGACAGATGGCAGCACTGAGACAAAGAGGAAATGTCCATTCAGAATCCCACATGTGCTAAGGTTGAGTACCTGCTTACTCGAACTCCATTCATGACTCCTCATCTTGGCACCAGCTAGGCTCCTAGTCCCCAATTCTGTCCAACCAGATATTGCCAGTGTTTGTCCCCATCCAAGCACCAGCTCAGCAACAAGTCCTGAGTCTCTCTGTGAGATGCTAACTGGGCTGGAGTGCACGCTGTGCGGGCAAACAAGAAGTAAGCCTGGGCCCAGATTCATTTGTTTTCTACTTCTTCTTCATCATTATTATTGTTGTTGTTGTTTACACAGTCAAACAGGTGTTATTGTCTGGTTTGTTTTATCCAGACCTGGAGTCCTTCCCAAGGACCTGGGATGGCTAAATTTTATCATCAGTGCTGTTGCCGTTGTTATTATAGATATCATCACAGAATATAGGCTGTTCCCAGTAAAGTTGTTTTTTGTAATTGGCTGGTAGAGATTTCTGTGGCCCCTATGGTGTTGAGGTGCTCTTCAAGGTGTTTTGGAATTGCACCTAGGGTGCCAATTACTACTGGGATTATTTTGGTCTTTTTCTGCCACAGCCTTTCAATTTCAATTTGTAGATCTATGTATTTTGTTGTTTTTTCTATTTCTTTTTCTTCGATTCGGCTATCACCTGGTATTGCTATGTCGATTATTTTAACTTGTTTTTCTTTCTTCTCGACTACAGTTATATCTGGTGTATTGTGTGGCAGATGTTTGTCTTTTTGTAGAATTTTTGCATCTTCATTTTCTACAACCTTTTCAATTTTATGGTCCCACCAATGTTTGGCTACAGGTAGCTTGTATTTTTTGCAGATGTTCCAGTGTATCATCCCTGCTACCTTGTCATGCCTTTGTTTGTAGTCAGTCTGTGCGATCTTTTGACAACAGCTGATTAGGTGGTCGTGGTTTCATCTGCTTCTTTACAAAGGCAGCACTTGCTGTTTGTTGTTGATTTTTCTACTTTTGCTCTTTTTGAATTCGTTCTTAGTGCCTGTTCTTGTGCAGCCAGTATTAAACCCTCTGTTTCTTTCTTCAAGTTGCCATTCTTAAGCCATTGCCAGGTCTTGGTGATAATTGATTTTCCAGTTATATTGTGCAAATATTAACCATGCGGTCGCTTATTTTTCCATTTTTCAACTTGGTTCTTTACTCCTTTCTTGTAGGCCTGCTTTGTTTCATTGGTGTTGAATAGTTTCTCATTATTGACCATTTGAAGTGCATCTTCTTCTTAATTGTCCTTTATATATTGTTCAAGGCCTCTTCTCCTCCTCTACTGTTTGATGGACTTGCAACATTCCTCTTCCACCTGAGCTGCGAGGGACGTATAGGCTATCTACATCACTGTGGGGGTGCAGAGCATGATCGATGGTCATTATTTTCCTGGTCTTACAATCTAGTGTCTCTAGCTCTGCCAGGGTCCAGTCTATTATTCCTGCAGTGTATCTGATTATAGATATAGCTCAGGCTTTTATGGCTTGTATGGTGTTCCCGCCATTGAGTTTGGGCTTTAAGGTTTTTCTAACTCTCCTGATGTATTCACTTCCAATTTTTCTTTTAACTTCAGTGTGTGCGATGTTGTTGTTATGCTATTTACATACAGTCTACCAGATGTTATTTTTTCCAGAATTTATAATGCATTTATTATTAATATAAGTAGAAACAGAAAATGTTACATCTCTGAGAGTCATATATGATTACAAACAAAAGCATATCCATCATAAAAGCTCCTCTATATGCATGATACAAATAGTAATTATATATATTTGTGTGTGTGTGTGTGTAATTATAGAGTAAGAAAGCCAGTGTGGTATAGTGGCTAGAGTGCTGGACTCGGACCGGGGAGACCCAAGTTCAAATCCCCATTCAGCCATGAGACTTGCTGGGTGACTCTGGGCCAGTCACTTCTCTCTCAGCCTAACCTACTTCACAGGGTTGTTGTGAGGAGAAATTCAAGTATGTAGTACACCGCTCTGGGCTCCTTGGAGGAAGAGCGGGATACAAAATTTAATAATAATAATAATTAATAATAGCAACATGGGCCTCAGTCTTACCATTAGTAAAATTTCAGAACCAATTGAAAATCTAACAGACAATATAAAGAAGGGAGAGCCATGACAAACAACAACAAAAAACAACCCAAACATATCCATGAGTATTATAAGTGATTCAGGCACAGAGCAAAACATCCATAGCAATGGTCCCTTCTCATACCCACAAGCTCAAAGGTATTAATAAACATAATATTAATTAATAATATGTCAATAAAAACTTATGATTAACTAGGGTGAAAATTCCTACCCCACAAAAAGTAAAACCTTCATAAATGTAACTCACTGAAATCCATAAAATCAATGAATATAATTTCCCTGCATAGATTTCATCCTTCTTTTGATCCAAAACCTGTATAAAAATTGTCCAGAAGCTTTCTCAAAATAAGGTCCCAAATGCTCAAGTCTCTTTCTAATCTTTTCCATGCCAGTTCCTCTGACCGACACGTAAAAATATTGATAAAATGATTCCTAACAGAATACCGAATAATACCATTTGTTTTGCTGCTACAAGGATAAAGTCTAAGAAAATCTAGGGGGGGGGGGGGCGGGGAATTTAATATCTTTTAACAACCCTACTAGTACAAAAACAAAAGACAGCTTCTCTTGTAAAGAACTATAAATTCAGTAGGCCTATTGTGACAGTTAAAAAGGTATGGAAAAAAATTCCTGGTCCGGGTTTCAATATTAAGTTGTATAAACAAGAAATGAAGGTTCCATTGGTTGTTACCTGACTTATAATAGCTATTAGTTTCATACAGATACATAAATGCCATACGTTCTAGACAGGAACTCCAAAATAAAATTATATTTATTGTATTACCAGCAAAGGATGTAGAGGGGTCTCTCAAAATGGAACAATAGCCAGCCAAAATATAAATCTCAGTGCCAAATCATGCAGCGAAATCTTCAGCATATATCCATTATCACTTTGTATTGGCTCTCCTCCCTACAAAACACTACATCATGACAGCACACAGAAAGTACAAAAATGCAAGAAAACATTTGCGCTCTCAACTGTAAAAATCTTATTAAGGCCAAAAGATCAAAATAAGTCTAGAGCCTAATATATAAGAGGATTGAAATAATAATTTTTGAACCTCTCCTCTGACTCCCCAAAATATCATAAAATTAGAACGATTTTAAAAAAAGATTGCTCATAGAGAGAGAGGATGCCGAACTGACAAAAACATGAAATTTAAATGTAAATTTTTCTTCTTAATAACACAGAGCCACGATGAAATTCCCAACCCTTACACACTGATTACATGACAATTTAACATATTTAACAGGGATAAAGTAACAGATAGAGTAAAATAACTAACTGGAACTCTTATCATTTTAAAGACCAACTGAAATTTTCATGATCACAATCTTCTACAATACCATCAAGTCATATTTCAAATTTTACACATGATATAAAGAATTGAGCTTTTAGTTTAAAGATTTCCCTCATCACAAATTTTTTGATAAAAGCAGTTAAATAACAGGGAATATAAAAGCAATTTTTCAATTAGCAGAAGCTAGTTACATATACAGGACAACATTACAACAGCAGTAGTATAGGGGCATACCTACTGTCAAAAACCATGTGCTTTTGTTTACAAACAAAAGCACGTGGCTAGAGGATGACGTCACAGTGAGGTCACAGGGGGCGGGGGCTTGCAGCTGTCAAATGCGCTTACATCACTGGAAATACATCATCGGAAAGGCCTGAGGAGACCCCCACACGACCGGGGTCAGAAGTGGGGGACGCCCTTACCCTCGGAAGTCTGGAACCCACCCTACCACGCCTACCCCAGAACATGTCCAGACATGTCCGAAGGGGGGCATGTGACCCCTCTACGAACACGCCTAGCCACCCTGGACCAATCGGAACAGGTTTAAGGCTCTGGAAAGGTCCATGTGAACAGGTGTGATAATGGTCGGGTGGCCATTTTGTGTAACATTATTGTGTGAAATGGCCCAGAGGAGACCCCACGTGGTTGGGAAGGGTCAGAAGTAGGGGTACGCCCTCACCCCGGAAGTCTGGCACCCACCCTACCACCCCTACCCCAGAATATGTCCAGACATGTCAGAAGGTGGACATGTGACCCCTCTACGAACACGCCTAGCCACCCTGGACCAATAGGAACAGGTTTCAGGCTCCGGAAAGGTCCAAGTGAGCAGGTGTGATAATGGTCGCGTGGCCATTTTGTGTAACATTATTGGGTAAAATGGCCCAGAGGAGACCCCACGGGGCCGGGAAGGGTCAGAAGTAGGGGTACACCCTCACCCTGGAAGTCTGGCACCCACTCTACCACCCCTACCCCAGAATATCTCCAGACATGTCCTAAGGTGGACATGTGACCCCTCTATGAACACGCCTAGTCAACCTGGACCAATAGGAACAGGTTTCAGGGTCCGGAAAGGCCCGAGTGCGCAGGCGTGATAATGGTCGGGCGGCCATTTTGTGTAACTTTATTGGGTGAAACGGGGTCATGTGAGCCCTCTACGAACACGCCTGGCCATCCTGACTCTGTAGGAATAGTCCTTGTCTCTCTGAGCCACTTTGCTTTTGCAGACCCAAGGTCTGAGTGATCATGGGTTCCCCAGAGAGATCCTTGGAGGATATTGTACAAGAAACAATTGTAAACCCTAGCCTGAGAAAGCATTCTATTAGTACAAGTTCTGATGATCAGAAGTTTCCACCAAAGTCCCCTAATTTCCTTTCTTCTCACAAATACGCACATGCACACATTTTTTAAAAGCAAGACTTTTCTTTCTTTCTCTCTCTCTCTCACACACACACACACACACACACACACTCTCTCTCTCTCTCTCTCTCTCTCTCTCTCTAAATATTTCTGGGATATATCTCCTTTGGTTGCAAAGCTAAGCACACAAGGGTTACCTGGGAGTAAGCCCTCATGGCTTCATTAAGGCTTTGAGTTAGAAACTGTATAGAATGGTTGCAATCTGGGCTGCTATGATTTAAATCACTTCACAGAACTTAGTTTTAATGATTTAAATCTCAATTTAAAGCACCATTTCCTAGTAAAAGTAAATTCTTGTTGTCTAATATAACCTTAGTACGTATTCAGAGATGTAATACGTATTCAGAGATCATAATGCTGTTTCATTCGGGCAACCAGACCTTGCATTTCTTTGTTGCACTCTTTGCATTTTTGCACACATGCTTGACTTACCCACATGTACAGAAACTTGATTAAAATACTCCCAAGTGAGGTCTCTTTTAAGCATGCAACCCTGTTAGGTGTTTCCCTTCTAAAATGGAGGATACACTTGGAAAAGGTTTCCTCCATGTTCCTGTTGCTTGCCCTGATCTATTCTAACCTCCCCAGATCTCCTAGGCCTTCTTTATCCCAATTCAGACACTGTTCTGTGGAGGTGTACACAGGTTGGTGTGAATTACTGTACCTGGGTTCATTTTAAAATTCAAACAGGGATACATGCCCTTCAAGTGCACGGTACAGATAGGAAGTATAATGCTGTACCTGTGTAACATATGAATGACTGTATGTGTGCACAGATTTGTACCTGTGCATACACTCATTGTACAATTGTTGAACATAATGTTTGAATGGACCAACACATTCACAGAATATAATTAGGAGTTATTATTAATACTCTTGTTCATGATATCTTGTTCATGATATCTTTGACCTATGTTCTTTAAATAAATAAATAGGTTTAAGGAAAAAAATCCAATTTAAATTTTAAAATCTGATTTTCTTTTTTAAAAAAAATCATTGTTTTCTATCAACCCCAGCTGCAATTCTATGCAACATTTACTTTATCAGTTTTGAAAAATTAAGGCATATAGATCACAGCCCTGAGAGAGAATTTATGCTGAAGATCTCTCCTTTCAATACTACTACAGTCACCAAAGTTTTAAAAAACAAAATAACCAGCCAACAGCAAACAAAAAAACTTGGTATAATTAAGGACTATAGAGAGAGAGGTACAGCTATTTAAATATTTTGGCCTTGCCTGGTTTCTAAGCTATACCTGTTAGGTTGGCTCATAAACAGAAGGCAAGAATTTCTTAAAAATTAAAAACAAGTATTTCTGTTTGAAAGACCCATTTCAGACAGGGTAGGTTTGAAATTATACAAGGTGTAATTTCAGTTAAAATATCATTATTATTTTTTAAGCCACCCTCTCGAGAGGAGAGCTGAGGAAGCTCGCAACAGGCTTTTCTAGATTTCTGAGTGTTACTAAGATTTGCTAGTGAAATTTTAGAAGATGGGGAAAAGGAAAGGAAAAGAGAAAAGCTCCCAGCAAGAGCTGGAGCCCCATCATAGCCACACAAACTGCAGATCCTGGGGCAGTAAAGTTGAGAGACAGAGGAGTGCATAAGTTACTGAATTCAAAATGATGCCTGCAACTTATAATTAGGTGGGTAACAGGCCATCTGCAGGTGGACGGTCCCCACTTTGCCCCCCTGCATCCCTGGAACCGTTATAAAAGGGTGACAGGCAACTTTACATTACCCTCGCTTGTAATGCTAGCAAGAACACTGGTGTGGCCTTTACTACCCAATTAGCGAGGCCCTGGAATCTTCCTGGGGAATGGGTCTGGTTGAGATACAGTGCCCACACAGTGTGTGTGTGGGGGTACTGTTAAAACAGTTTACCCCCCCCCTTCAAATATGGGTGGGGGTTCTTCAGGAATGACTGCTGATTGTTCAGAAGAGAACTGTTGGGAACTCGCTGCAGGTCCAACATTGAACGCCAAGCCTCCTCGAGAAGCTCCGCTGTGGGTAGCCCGCTCTTTGGGGGTGGCATTCGGGCCAACATCAGAAGCCTCACATCGAGAGGACCCATTCTGGGTTACACACTGTTCAGTAAAAGCATTCTGAGGACCAGGGCCACTAGCTGACTCCTCGGATGGTTCAAATTCATCTGAAGAATCAGAAGCATTCCTATGCCCTCCGTGCTGGTTGCTAAATGTGTGCCCTCTGCTTTTGGGCCCCTACAAGTGTGCATGTCCCCCCTCCCCCTCCCCTCCCCCCCAATGTGTGGTGGTACAGGAATACATGTACTCGTTTTTTTGTTAATTTCTGAAACTTGAAGGCCTCAGACAGATCATTATAGAGTTTCAGGACTGTCTTCTGGTGATCTTCTGTCTTCTGGCTTGTTCAAAAATCTGCACGGCAACATTGTTAAGGACATAAAGAAAACTAGCCATCACCCACAGCCATTCATCAAGGTCTTTCCCACACACCATCAGCTTTGGTGAAGCGTCAGCATTGCCTGACTCCTCATCAGCCAGTTCTAAAAAACAAGAACATGATAAAGTTAGAAAACCATACGACAGCCCGCCCCACAAGGTGGTTGTAATTTATTTATTAAGCTATGTATACCCCCCACCCCTGCACTACTCCCCCGACAAGGTGGTTGTAATTTATTTTATTAAGATATGTATACCCCCACCCCTGCAGTACTCTGCTGCTCGGGGTGTATCAGAGGCTCTAATTTCAACAGGGAGCATATTCCAGGGACTGCATCGGAGAAGTCCCAAACAGCCGCCAGAAGAGTTGGCGGAAGCCGCAGGCGAACAAGAACATTAATAAAACAGCTACAATGTAAAATAAGACTCATAAAGTTAAACAAATTAAACTAAACAAGTTAAAATACCAGACTAAAACCACAATTTTTAAAGTTTCGAATTGAAAGTCATTTAAAACTATCAAAACTACATCCTCTTTAAAAGTATGCATTTTTAAATGGTTGCTAAAAACACCACTTTAAAAAAAAAAAAATTCTGAAAGCTTTAAAACTAGTGCCCCCAGGTGAGACACGAACACACAACCATGGGGTTGTGTTTTTGTACAAATACCCTATGCTATCCGTAGCGTGTGTGGAAAAATTCTATTTATTAATAACTTTCTAAAAGGCATCTTAAAAACCTTGGGTTTTCAAACGTTGATGGAACACACATTTTAGAAATCTATGTTCTACACACTGCTTTTAAAACTAGAAACTGTTCACTTGGATGCAGAGCTAGAGGTCTTGTAAAAATACTTAAGAACCAGGCAAAAGAACAAGCTAGCTCTTGAACACAGGGCAGCGAGAGTTATTATATGCCTTTTCTGACACCACACTCACTGGAGAAAGTAATGAATGAGTAACACAAAGGGCAAAGTTTCATGTAAAGTTACACATACAACATAAAGAAACACGAATGAATACAGAGTTGTAAAGTATAAAGAATATGATATTCTACATGGCGTGTCAGACACAGTAGTGTATGTACTTGAGAAGGAACATTTCCATATCATAGTTTAGGGTTGTCCAAGACCATGGGTAGATTGTGCCCACATCTGAAAATAACAAAGCAACAATTTCAATGTGGTTGCTAAATGCTCAGTGTAAAGTAATAATTTTCCATTAAAATAAACCTATTATTTCCTCAAGGTGCAGATAACTACCACTTAACACCCACCCCCCCAAAAGGAAGCGCTGTGCAGGTACGGCTTAGCATACTTAATAGTCACAGCACATCTCCCTAAAACTCTGCTCCTCCAGAATAGGAAGCTATAGTACAGCCATGTGGCAGGCAGACCAACACATGGCTTTTTTCTACAAATGGCTGTTTCTACAGAGAAACAATATGTAGCACGCTACTCTGCTCTACTCTGTGGAGTTCTCTCTTTTGCCCTAAAGAATTAGTCACTCCTTCAAACCAACATATTCATCATAAAACTTTTGTGGACCAGAATCTGCAGCATCACAGGCATCTGATGTATGGGATTGCTGATCCGCAACAGCTCATGCTGAAACTAGAAGATAAAACATGGCCCCTCAGCAGTTTGGGGAAAACATTTGAAACCCACATGCCTAAAATTTAAACTAGCAAAATGAAAAATTATTTATTTATTAAATTTCTATACCACCTTTCATTAAAATAATCTCAAGACATCTCACCCAAAAAGTTAAAACAAGACTACAAAAATTACACAATTAAAACATTAACTAGAATATAACCATAAAAGATACAGAGCATCAGCAATGGAAACAATCATATAAAAGCCAGGGTAAATAAAAACTGCAGGCCTGAAATTGACACGGGGGGGGGGGCGGAATAAATCCAACACAGGGTTGGGGAAGCTCTCTTTACCTGAGACCCAGGCTTTATATCCCCAACACTTTCAAATATACAGGTTCAGTTTTTAACCTTGTCTAATTAGCTGTGTGTAGTGCAGCCACGGAATCCACATCAACTGCAGACTACCGCCCCACCCAACTCCCCCAAAACCTGAATATGCTATTTATTGGTAAAGGTGAAGATACCCAGAATAAAAGCTCATGCTGAGGAGGAGTGCATGAACCTACAAAACTGGAGGCACTAGCGATTCATGCTTTCATGGTCACCATTTACATTCTGAGATAAGCACATAAAAATGCAACACCCCCCAAATGACTCCTTTTGATTTAGCATATTAAAACTGCCTGGAAAAGGGCAGGTGTGGGGGCAAAGAGAATTCATGGTGGATTAAAGCAAAATTAAACACACACACACAACAATATCTATAGAAAATAGATGAAGACTACACTAGGTTTGAGATATTAAAAGCAGCAATAAGACAAAAAAAATGCACTGAGCTTTACAGTTAAGGGTGCAATCCTATACGGACTTACTAGGGAGAAAATCTAATTGATACTGATGGTACTTACTTCTAAGTAGGCATGCATAGAATGATTTTGCATTATAAAGCCAAATAAATAAATAAATCCTTAAGGATGCAGACTGCAAAAGTGACAATTTTAAATTAATACAGGGGCTTATTATTATTGTTTTTACTGAGAATAGGAGATTTGCTACTTACTGCATGCTGGAATTTCAGGAGAGAGAAAGAGGAAATCTTTCTGTGTCTGAGGGTCACATTGCTTTCAGTTGCCTGGCCCACACCTATGCAATTTGATAGAATGGCCCTTGATGGAACAATTTGATGGGATTATCGGGTGTGGTGTTTCAAGAGAGAGAAAGAGGAAATCTTTCTGTGCCTGAGGGCCACATGCTTTCAGCTTAAAGAGCCTTGAATTTGAATTTATTCGTTCAAATAAATTTCCTTGAATTTTAAAAGTCTCCATTTTGCACTTTGAGAGCGGTGAAAGGGGAGATGTTAAACTGAGGGGCGAGGGGAGAGACCATGTGTGAATCATTTGCTGTAGTGTATGGAATTTTTCTAACTGAAATAACCTTTGCTGCAAATTGGGGTGCATTTTTATAAATGTTGATTTTTAAAAAGGAGGGGGTGGGGGTAGATCATCCAAAATTAGTACAATGGGATAACTTGTGCAGTTCCTATAAAACCCATAATGATGGGATTTCTAATCTAGGATCCTCTAGTCTTTATGAAATTTGTTGCCATGGTCTGCATACAATACCTCCTTCTGAGCTGCTACCACAGAACACAGGTCTTAAAATTATGATTTTTTTTCACATAAGGCAAGGGTGGGGGGAGAATTAGACCTTTTCTCCTTTCCCCCAACAGAACTTTTGTACTTATTATATGATCAGAAAAATTCCATACACTACAGCAAATGATTCACACATGGTCTCTCCCCTCGCCCCTCAGTTTAACATCTCCCCATTCACCGCTCTCAAAGTGCAAAATGGTCCTGGAATATACCATGTTTCTTTTTATACTTGCACGCTTAAAAGAGACCTCACTTGGGAGTATTTTAATCACGTTTCTGTACATGTGGGTAAGTCAAGCATGTGTGCAAAAATGCAAAGAGTGCAACAAAGAAATGCAAGGCCTGGTTGCCCGAATGAAACAGCATTATGATCTCTGAATACGTATTACATCTCTGAATATGTACTAAGGTTATATTAGACAACAAGAATTTACTTTTACTAGGAAATGGTGCTTTAAATTGAGATTTAAATCATTAAAACTAAGTTCTGTGAAGTGATTTAAATCATAGCAGCCCAGATTGCAACCATTCTATACAGTTTCTAACTCAAAGCATTAATGAACCCATGAGGGCTTACTCCCAGGTAACCCTTGTGTGCTTAGCTTTGCAACCAAAGAAGGCCTAGGAGATCTGGGGAGGTTGGAATAGATCTGGGCGAGCAACAAGAACATGGAGGAAACCTTTTCCAAGTGTATCCTCCATTTTAGAAGGGAAACACCTATCAGGGTTGCACGCTTAAAAGAGACCTCACTTGGGAGTATTTTAATCAAGTTTCTGTACATGTGGGTAAGTCAGGCATGTGTGCAAAAATGCAAAGAGTGCAACAAAGAAATGCAATGCCTGGTTGCCCGAATGAAACAGCATTATGATCTCTGAATACGTATTACATCTCTGAATACGTACTAAGGTTATATTAGACAACAAGATCTTCCCGGGGAGTGGGAGGTGGGGCTCTCAGAGATACAGTACCCGTGCACATGGGACACCATCACGACAGACACCCCCTTTCAATATAGCAAGGGGTTAAAGAAATGGACCTTCTACTTACGAAAGGGATATTACTCCAGCATAAACGTTTTGCTGCACGATATGAATGAAATCACCAGCACCCACTCCCCGGGAAGATCCAGTGGCCTGGCTAGTTGGATGGTGAAATCTGAGCTAGCGTTCTGTGGAAAAGCCTTCTTGCTGGCATTACTAGGGAGTGTGATGTAAAAACCCCTATCACCCATTGCAGAGGACTGAAGCAGGCACCCAGCTGTTGAACTTGTCAGGCCACCCCACCCACTTCACTAAATGTCGTTTTACTTTGCCACGGCCTTTTGTAGCTAGAATTTTTTCAATCCTGTACAATTTGTCCTCTCCTGCTTCAACTTTCTGTAATTCTTCATGATAGAAGCTCCCAATAAATGGCTCACCCATGTAGTCTTTTAGTAGATAAACCGGGCGTTCAGCTTTTCTGATGACTCGGTCCACTATAAACAATTCTGTGGTGTAGTTCTGTTCATTACCTTTCTCAAAAACCCCTTTAATTTTTGAAATCCTGACGTGATCTCCTTTTCTTAACACTGGAGACTTTGCTTTTTTATGGCTACAGCTTCCATAGACTCTTCTCCAAACAGACAGGTCGTTGCTGGTTGTGACATCTACTGGCCTGCATTGTATGGTTCTGTGAAAGCTGTGGTTATAGCTCTTTAGGAGTTGAGGCAGGATATCAATATACCTGAATGTGTTGTGAGCGGTAAAATACCTCCACATACGTGTTTTCAAGGTTCGGTTCAGTCTCTCCACAAGAGCAGCTTTGACATCATTGTTGGTGACAAAGTGGTGAATACCTTGCTCCTTTAACAGGGTCCCTACAGGTTTATTTAAAAATTCCCTCCCTCTATCGGTCTGGAGCTTGCCAGGCTCTCGGCCTTCTTTGAAAATAGCTTTAAAAGCACCGGCCACTTCCCTCCCTGTTTTATCTTTTAGAGGTACAGCCCAGGCATATCTAGATAGAATGTCCACAACCATCAAAATGTACTTGTACCCATTGTTGTATTTACAATATTGTTGCATGTCCACTAAATCGGCCTGCCATTGTGCATCCACCCCTGAAACAACAGTCTTGTTTCTTTTAAAATGAATCCTTGCAAGCCTGTGCAGAGTGTAAGCATCCTGCTCTGAAAGCCATGTCTCAACATGCCTTTTACACAGATCTTTACTCTGTTGTCTGGCCTCTTGAAATAACGGGTTTACACCTCCAAAACTCCCCACTCTCCCAGGAGTGTAATATATTTTCTTTAGAATTTCTTTGGACCCTGCCATTGTTCTGTTTAACACAAGTATGAACACACATATTTAAAACAAAATTCTTTTATTGGTCCTCATCCGTACACACACAAGATATGCAGGACACGGTGACATCCCTGAGTTGCATGTTCTCAATCCCCCGTACCTGCACAAAAGAGGGGAATATTTTAATACCACCAGGTAAAACACAGACATACAAAGCAAGGCATATTAAAACCCTCCAACTCACCAGCTTGCCGGTTTCTGCAACGGGGACCTTTTCTTCAGACACGGGGACTGTTTCTTCATGCTTTGTAACCACAAGGCCATCCATGGTTTCCTCCTCCTCACCGCTTTCAGATGATGAAGTAAAGCACACAGCCCTACAGTAATCGGCCCATGGGTCGGTGGGGTCTGGGGTCAGGCAGTCACAAGATGACCAGTCTTCGCTCGATATGCAGCACTTACGCTCGCAATAGACGACCCTTGGCCGGGATGACAAGTAAGATTCGCACCCGCACTCATCTGAATAAGTATACTCTCCACATGAGCTATCACAACACCTCTCGTTGCACCAATCAAATTGGGGTCTGCTCTTCACCCATTTTCTCTTCTTCCTAAGCCGCTTTTGTTTCACAGGCTCTTCTGTTTCAGAATCTGAGGAACACACGTTTCCCACTTTGGAGATAGTAGCTGGAGGCTCTTCATCTTCAGTTTCCAGGGTGGTTAGAAGGCTGGTGTCACAGCACCTGCAATCACATTCTAGTCTACCACCCTCATCCGAGGGCCCTGCTGCAAAGTTAGTCTCTGGAACCTCACCAGCAATAAGATCAGCCCTGTGAGGGGTTTTCATACCCATAGGAGGGAAGGACAGACTCCGTGCTTGCATAGGCTTAATCTTCGTGGGTGCCTGTGGTGATGATAGGTCTGTGGCACGCGGTGGAGTTCTAGCGTCAGCCATCATCTCTGTACAGCTGTAAAATGGCTTTCCCTCTAAACGCACCACCCCTAACCCTGTTCGTAGAGGGGTCACTTGACCCCGTTTCACCCAATAAAGTTACACAAAATGGCCGCCCAACCATTATCACGCCTGCGCACTTGGGCCTTTCCGGAGCCTGAAACCTGTTCCTATTGGTCCAGGCTGACTAGGCGTGTTCGTAGAGGGGTCACATGTCCACCTTCGGACATGTCTGGATGTATTCTGGGGTAGGGGTGGTAGGGTGGGTGCCAGACTTCCGGGGTGAGGGCATACCCCTACTTCTGACCCTTCCCGGCCACATGGGGTCTCCTCTGGGCCATTTCACACAATAAAGTTACACAAAATGGCCGCCCGACCATTATCACACCTGTGCACATGGACCTTTCCAGAGCCTGAAACCTGTTCCTATTGGTCCAGGGTGGCTAGGCGTGTTCGTAGAGGGGTCACATGCCCCCCTTCGGACATGTCTGGACATATTCTGGGGTAGGCATGTTAGGGTAGGTGCCAGACTTCCAGGGGTAAGGGCGTCCCCCACTTCTGACCCTTTCCGGTCATGTGGGGGTCTCCTCAGGCCCTTCCAATGACACATTTCCGGTGACATAAGCGGATTTTGACAGCTGCACGCCCCCGCCCCCTGTGACCTCACTGTGACGTCATCCTCCAGCCACGTGCTTTTGTTTGTAAGCAAAAGCACGTGGTTTTTGACAGCAGGTATGCCCCTATACTACTAACAGCACATTATAATATATATGAATGTTTACATGTAAAAATGTTTAAACTAGTTTCCCTAACCTCTATTATGTTTTTGAAAATAACATCACAGGGAATACAGTGAGAAGAGAGAAAGAATAAGTCCTTATAGTTTTCAACCTAATAACTTCAATACATTTCAATACGTTCCGGTTCCGGTCTCTGAAGGGAGGGCAGCGTCCTTCTTACCTCCTCTCAGCTCAGTTTTTTAATTCCATTACTTTCCTTGTTTTAATCTTCTGAGGTTTGGGTTTTCTTTTGCCTCCCTGCCCTTCGTCCTTTTTACTGCCAACACCGAGCTTGTCAGCAAAAGTATTTCAAGGTTAGCACTCGGAACAGAAGATATGAGCCCGCAGCCCCCACCTGCTTTCCGTGTTTGTTGACTCAGCTTGAGTCAGATCTCAGCTGGCTACAATGGGAAGAAAGTGGTCAAGAATCAGTCCATGTAATTCGACCACAGAGCCCAACAAGCGTGCAAAGCAAGCTTCAAAGCAAGTAAGCAAACAAGCTTCAATTCGTCACTTTTTGCCAACTGCAGATAGCCTAAGTTCTTTGGATCCAGGCTCTCTAAATATTAAGCAGGTGGTGCAGGGTCATACGCAGCCCCCAGGTGCACCAGAGCAAGATCTTACACAGCTTAAGTACACTACGGTGAGAAATGGAGTCTCCCAGAAGCTGTTATGCACAGGAAATGAAATATTAACCCCAATAGAGCAGCCTACCCCGAATGCCAAGGGGAGGGAACGGAGACCTTTTCAAGCATCCTCCCACAACCCCCAGTATCCTAACCGCAATGAGGGGATGGGCAAATCATCGGCCTTCAAAACCAAGACACCCAAAAAGCTCCAGCTCCAACAGCCTCCAGATCTATCATCTTGTCAGCTGGTAGCTGAAACGCTTAAAGCGGTATTCGATAGACTCTCTCAACTAGAGAGGAAAGTGGATACTGTTAAGATGCTTTTGCATGATTTATATAAAGGGCAGACTAAGAGGGGGAGGCCCGATAATGATATTAGTGGGGATAAGAAGCGCGGCTATGGCTGTGGTACTCACCAGACCTATTACAACTCCAATGTGATTCCAGGAGGAAGCTGCTCAGTTATCAGAACATTGCAACCAAACCACATCTCCCTTGTAGTTTACCTGAACAGGGCAAACTACAATAAGTGGTATAATTTCTATTCTATCAGATGTTCTTTAAGTCAGCTCTTGAATTGCAGTTTGAGAGATGTTGACCTTAAACGCTTTGAGAGGCTACCATCTAACCATTTCCAAAGTAGGCTCATGCTAGACTTCTATTCGCCCTGGATCCCGAATAGGATTCTACAAAGGAAATCTTGGCTTGAAGGCTTTGAGATTTTTCCTAATCGCTGTTTTGCCAACACCATCTTGGAGCCTCTAATTCCAAAGCCTCTCAGGAAAACACCAGAGCAGTTGAATGAACAAGGGCATCGCAGTTATGTTGAGACGGTACCTTATGTCCCGAAACCACTTCCGCCTATGGAATTTCACTCAGTTGACTCCCTCTTCATGCAGTTCACAGAGGATATCATTGGTACAACCAACGGATCGAATCCTCTGGTAATTAGCACTTCCTCAATGACAGAAGAGCTGACTGTTGCAAGTAACCAGCCTACCTGGAAGAAGTCTGAGGAGAGGTTAGATAAAAAGATAGATTTTCTCTCCTCCTCACCAATTAAGACTAGTAACTACATGCCCTTTTCACAGGGCCAGATGGGGGTGGACCTGCAGCAAGAGCTGGAACTAATTAAGACAGATCTCCCACTTTTGGCACACCTTGCAGAAGCATTTAAACAGCCAGAAATTTCCCCTAAGAAAGATCGGTGGTTTAATTTACTGGCTGATCCCCACTTTGCAGCTGCTATGCCACTCTTGAAGTCAGGACAAGATTGCCCTAACACCCCAGATTCTTCAACTAAAAGCACCTCCTTGGAATCCCAAGTTGCTACAATGAACACAAATACCCTTATTGTTCCAATACAAACCCCAGCTCCTCATATAGGTTTCAATCCAACAGTCCCGCAGGAAAAGCAAGAGATCCCCTCCCTAGAAACAGGCCAAGAAACATTGACCCAGGTCATTTCCAGGGGCAAAGAGGCCCGATCCACTCAGTGAAGGGAGGCTGACCAGCACGGGCTTGTTCTGGTATCCTGGAACGTAGGGGGCTGGGAAGCTAGATCCAAGGACCCTTCATGTTTGAGTTTTCTGGACAGTTTTGACATCATATTGATGCAAGAAACCTGGGCACTCTCTGACCCGGTACTTAACGGCTTTTACATATTTTCTTTACCGGCTGCCAAGAGCAAGAAAAAGGGCAGACCCAGCGAAGGACTCGGGACTTTTATTTCAACCAAGCTATGGGCCTCAGCAAAATGGGTTTCTTCTTTGGATAACATAGCACTGACTGTGGAAGTTGCTCATAATCAGACTGTAGTGCTGATAGTCAATGTATATCTCCCACCGAAAGGTAGGGCCCAGGAAATTAAGGACACTTGGGGAAAGTTGGAAGGGTACATCCTTGCCCTTACAGAGGAATCTCCCAATGCAAGTATAATTTTGGGAGGTGACTTTAACGCAAGAATGGGCCCCAGTGATGAATTTCTTTATGCACGATATAAGAGAAGTCCCCCTATTTGGGAAGAGTACGTGCTCCCGTACCCGCGCCTCTCTAAGGATAACGTCTCAAATCTGAGCGGATATTGTTTGGCTCAAATGACCTATGGCTTAGACTTATTCGTTTTAAATGGCTCAGTAGATAATGACCATCCGGCAGAGTTGACATTCTGGGCAGGGAGGAGAGCGAGTGCCATTGACTATTTTATTATCTCGAGGTGCCTGGCCCAGTACTCCCCTAGTCTGGAGGTGGTCCCACAAGTGGAAAGTGATCACCATCCAGTTACTCTGCTCCTGCAAAACCTGCCGGGCCTCAAACAGCTGGAGTCAGTCCCTGCTATGAAGATAAAGGAAAACTGCTGTCGTACCAGATGGTCTCAGTCTTTGGCTCAGACAATCTCCACTCTTCTTCAGTCGCAACATTTACAGAAGTTGAGCCAAGATATGCTTGATCCCTTGGACCCGGTTCAAACTATACAAGTTTATAACTCCATTACCTTGGAACTGCAGAAACATCTCATTTATAAACAGCGCGAATCCCCCAAAGGTCAATGGAGACCTTCTAAACCATGGTTTGACCAAGAGTGTGTGGAGTGCAGACACCATCTTTTAGAAAGATACCAATCCTATAAGCTAGATCCTATTGCAACATCAGCCCAAGAACTATTGCTCCAGAAAAAGCAATATAAACAGCTGATTAAATAGAAAAAGCGAATCTATATGAAATCTTCCTGGGATCTGTTATTGCACTCAATTCAATCAAGACAGCAGTCCCTTTTCTGGAGAGCTGTGGCAGGGATTCCCCTCGGAAGACATCTAACGCCTGATGCTCACATACATCCAGAGCTCTGGGAGAGGCATTTTCGAAAATTGTTCTGGGAGGAAGGGACCCTTTCAGGCCCCTTCATTTTCAATGAGGAGCCACTACCAGACTGGCCGCCCGTTTCTATAGCAGAAGTCTCTGACTTAATACATCAATTGAAGCCTGGCAAGGCCCCTGGCGCGGACTTGGTCCCGCCAGAGCTGTTCTTGTCTAATATAGACTGGTGGGCGCCGGTGCTTGCATCGTTGTTTACTGCTATTGATAGCTCAGGGTGTATACCGAAAGACTGGGGCCTGGCCATCATTGTACCAATCTACAAGAAGGGGTGCAGAAGCAACCCAGGCAACTATCGGCCGATTAGTCTTCTGAGTACAGTTAGTAAGCTTTATGCTAAACATCTCTATGGGAAGCCGAGGGACTAGATGGCTCAGGACAACATTCTCGCAGATGAGCAAGCGGGGTTTAGAGAAGGGAGGTCTACTGTAGACCATTGTTTTGTTCTGCATCATCTAGCACAGAAATACGCTCAGTCCTTGCATGTTGCCTTTGTCGATCTTAGGTTCGCTTTTGATTCAATCCCTCGGGACAGGCTCTGGGATAAACTGAGAGTTTCCTCTATTGATCGGCGACTCTTAGCCCTAATTAGAGCTTTACACGCATCACCAAGCATGAGGATTAGGTACAACCCGCAAGGAGGATTAACTAGAGCTATTCCAATTGGAAAGGGGGTCCGGCAAGGATGCGTGCTGGCGCCCCTGCTGTTTAATTTATACATCAATGATATGGTGACCCAGCTAGATAGTTGTGAATTCCATCCTCCAAAGCTAGCTGGAAGAAGTATCTCAGTGCTACTGTATGCAGATGATGTGGCCATTTTGGCTAGAACCCCAGTTGGGCTTAGGAGGGCCTTAGGGGCACTGGCAGTCTACTGTAAGACTGAACGGCTGAGTATCAACTACCAGAAAACAAAGGTGCTCTCCTTTGCTAGGAGACCCAAGAGACGGGTCTGGAAAATTGATGGACAAAGGATAGAGCAGGTCCAAAACTTTGTATATTTGGGGGTAGCTGTTCACTCATCTGGTTCAAGACGAGCCCATGCCTTGCACGTGGCCCAGGCCGCTCAAAACAGCGCCCGAGCTATTCTGCAGTTCTATAGATCCAGGGGTGGGCATCTTATCCCCGCGGCCATAAAACTTTTTCAGGCGAAACCATTGGCACAGTTATTATACGGTGCCCAACTGGGTCCCTATACAGATCTGTTCCCCTTAGAAGTGGTGCAGTCCAAGTTTCTGAGAGCATTATTTCAAACCCCTAAATGCACCTCCAATGTGAGGCTCAGACTGGAGGCGGGCCTCGTTAGAGTTGAGGCCAGATGTTGGCAAATGGCGCTGTTTTATTGGCTGAGAGTCCATTCCTCAGAGATAGGGCTGAGCCGCCTAGTCTTAGCGGACTCATACCAGTCGACTTGGAAGCGTTCACTGAACCAAAAGATGACTTCTTTGGGCCTCGATCAGTCCGCCCTGCTCACGCAAAGTTTGGAGACAGCTAGGAAGTCCATCAAACAGAGAATTGAGGATATTGAGAGACAGACAGACATGGCAAGGGTACCTGATTTTCAGTGCCAAGAATCAGTTAGGTATTGCTTGGCCCCAGCACCCTATCTTACTGCCCTGGAGGTGCCCCCTCTTAGAAAAGCTTTCACCTTGGCAAGATGTAATGCCTTGCCTTCAGCCCTTTTAGAGGGACGATACAGAGGGATCCCCTATGGGGAGAGGCTTTGCCCATGCGGCGAGGGTCAAGTTGAAACAGTTACCCATGTACTATTGGAATGCCTGCTCTACAGAGACCTGCGCCGGGATTTCATTCACCCTCTGACAGTCAAATTCCCAGGTCTCGATCTACCTCAGATGACTGCCAGGCTCCTGGAAGGAAGTAATTCCTCTTCCACTAGACAGGTAGCCAAATTTTGCAGTGCAGCCCTTCGCTTTCGGAAGAGCCTAAAAATGGACAAATAAACGACACAATGCCAGAGCAATTTGTACTCATATCTCAGCTAGTTGTAGCTGGGCATGTGGGGATAGGTATTGCCAGCTTTAAAGTAGCTAATTCAATGCTAACACTTTATAGAGCCCCTGAATTGTATATCTCCTCCCAGATTGGGAGCTGAGCTGTGTTTGGAGTTGTAATTGTTCAATAAGCAGGAATAAGCTGCCCTTTTATTTTAATCTATTTCACTAGTATTTTACTAGCATTTTCAGTGACTCTGTGCTGAGCAGGACCCCATAGAATGCTGATTATCCCCTCTTTTAAATTTGTTCTGATTTTATACTGCTTTTTGACTGAAACAAAGTGTTTGGCTGAGTCCTTTTTAGCTTACATGCATTTTATCTATTCTGTTTGTGTTTTATATCATGTTTTAAAATTTTGTATTTTTAGATTCCCTCCCCCTCAGTCTTAATGCTACATCAATTTTAATCTCCGTAATACTGCAACACTTTCCTTATATTGCATTTACTGTATAGTATTACTGTTTTACAACTTGTGCTGGTCAACGACCGTAATAAAGATGATGATGATGATTATTAACTTCAATACATTTTTATACATTTTTATCTGGAAGCAAATCAAAGGAAATGCAGAATCTCATTGAATTTGAAAAAGAACACTGCATCAAAAACAGAGCAGTTAGGAGACCCATAAATCCAGTAAAGGGTTAACCTAAGAACCTTGAAAAGTTTTGAGTGCGTTCTTGGCCCAGAGATAAGGTATTCTGCCGGAGACATAATATGCCGGAATTTACTCCATACAAAAGCTTATGCATGCAAAAATGTGAAAAGTCTTAAGACTCCTGTTTCATTCCAATTTATTCTTTCCACTTTCTGATATTGAATTTCAAAGGCTTGCACTGTTGAATGATGATTCCAAAAATCCAAAAGAAAAATAAATTTAAAAATACCCCTTCCCAAGCAAGAAAGCTTCTCGTGAAGGTTCAGAAATGTAAGACAGAAAACAGAATGTTTAGTTACCAGCCATAAAATATCTTGTCAACGGCGAAGTTCCAATGCAGTGAATAAGTCAGAGCTCAAAGTAAAAATTACAATCTTCTAGCTGAAAACTAAGCTGATAAAATTATAGGCGGTAGGCTCTGCGAAAGAAAGGAAGAAAAAGCATCCAAGCAGTGGAATTTCATCGGTCAACATCCTCTTCCAGCAGCCCTCTTCTTAACGCCGTAAATCATTCCATAATTGCTTCTAGCAAGGTCAGTAAGAGGTTCAGAAATGCAGAATAAAAATACCAAAGATATTGCATACTCCCAGCTGTAGCCTCTCAGACATTAATTAGGAAAGAAAAAGTGGATAGGCTTTGATAATATTTGCCTCTTTCATTCAGCCTGTTGCTTACGCAGAAAGGTTTATTCCAAGGGTTCATCCAGGGAACTCTCCCCAAACTCCCCCCACTGGGGGGGGGGACTTAGCCCTACATACAATCTGATCTCCATCATAATGATGAGAGATAATTGGACCAAATGGGAGCCAAAACATCTGGACTGCTAGCCAGATGCTTCTCTTTGAGATGCCATCTTCGCAAAGAGCTCTACCAGATGTTATTGACTGGATTTGGTACTTTAATTATGGGCTGTTTCCAAGGGTCTAGGATAACTAAAGAAAAATTAAAGATAGCATTGTAGTATTCGTGCTGCAATGGGTAGTGTGGCCTTCTGTAGTTAATGTGTTGTAATTTGATCGATGCCCAAGGTGTCAAGATGGTGTTCAAGTTCTTTTGGTACTGCACCAAGGGCACCACTATTGTGTGGTTTTTTTCCCAGAGCCACTCAATTTCAATCTGAAGTTTCTTGTATTTAGTTATTTTCTCCAATTGTTTTTCAGTGACCCATCTATCCCCTGGGATTGCAATATCAGTTATCAGGGCTCGATTCTTCCTGATAACAGTCAGATCTGGTATATTGTGCACTAAATGCCTATCAGTTTGTATTCGAAAATCCCATCCCAAAGGATTTTTGCCTCCTCATTTTCTGTGACCTTCTCAATCAGATGATTCCAGCAATTATTGCTTTCTGGCCATTTGTAATTCTTGCAAAATTTCTACTGGATCATCGCAGCAACTTTATTGTGTCTTTCCTTATAATCAGTCTGCACAATTTTCTTACAACATACAAGGTGTTTAACTGTCTCATCCGCTTCCTTGCATAACCAATACTTACTGTCTTTCTGGGTCTTATCAATTTTTGCTTTTATAACATTTGTTGGTAGTGATCGTTCTTGGACTGCAAAAATGAGATTTTTCCATTTCTTTCTGCAGTGTCCCCTTCTTTAACCACTGCCATGTTGTGCTATCGTTGACTTTCAATTGTATGTCATTAGAGAACTGACCATGCAATAGTATGTTGTGCCTTTTTTTTTTTTTTGCTGATTCCTCATCTGCTATTTTTTGTATTCATCCTTTGATTCCTTTATTTCAACAGTTCTGTCTTACTCACTTCCTGTAGCATTTCTTCTTGGATTTCATTGATGTATTCCGCCAATGCTCGTTTTTCTTCTTCAACAGACTTTACCTGTTAGCCATACTGGCATCCTCCTGGACATAGTGGTAGCTTTCCTCCTTTTGGGTAAACAATCTAACTGGGCTTCAAGTATTGTGGTTATGAGTAAACTCCATGCATTCTGAAGTGAAGTGACTCTCCTGATTTTCCCTTCCAGCTTTCTTTTCACCATACTCCTCATTTTGGAGAAGTTTCCTCTTCTGAAATTCAAAGTTTCTGTGTTAGACTTCCTTGGTGATTCTCTCCTCGCATGTATACTGAACTTCATGTCACTATGGTCACTGTTCCCTAAAGCATCGATGACACTGACCTGATGCTGGGTCAGTGGGTGCCACTCAGAATTAAGTCCAAGGTTGCCTTCTCTCTGGCTGGTTCCAAGACCATCTGTTCTAGAGCACAGTCATTCAGCCTATATAGAAATTTGACTTTTTTGTCATTACCTGAATGTGAATTTACCATCTACAGTGGGTATAGGAAAGAATCACCCCCTTTGATAGACCTTAAATTCTGGTTCCCTTACATCCTGAAATGAAAACACAAAGAAAATTCCCTTCACCAGCTGTACTTATCCAATGCAACCTATAACATCCAACTGAAAAACATCACAATTACAGTCCAGAAAAAGTGTCAGAGACAAAAAACAAGAATTACTGAGATTGAAAAAGGATCACCCCCCCCCCCATGTCAATATTTTGTTGAACCACCTTTTGCTTTAATAACAGCCTTGAGTCTGTTGGGATACTTCTCTATCAACCTTGCACATCTAGAGGGAGCAATATTTGCCCACTCCTCCATACAGAACTGTTCAAGTTCGGTCATATTCGGTCACATTCGGTCACATTCGGTCACATTGGGGTTGGGGGCAACCCCAACCTCAGCCGTGTCCAAGGATAAGTTTGCTGCTGGTGCCCTCACATATTGTGTCTCGGCCTGTCTGTCTTGCATATAGCATTCCGAGGACATTGCAAAAATTAACCCTAACCCAACCCCAGCCCTTTTGCAGAGCAAACACACACAGGTATATGTTGTTCTCCCACTACACAGTCACTAGTCTAGGAGTATATATTATGCTATTCAAATGCCTTGGTTTGATGTTGTGCCTATATTCTGGTGACCTCATGGATGGGCACAGGACAGGTTCTCTCTCTGAGCGTTTGCAATTGCAATGAAGATTGGGTCATATTGTGAGTTCTATCATCATCAATTTTTTTTGTTTAAAAATGTGTGCCAATGTTGTTGTCATCACACTTCTACTTGTGTAGGTGGGAGCGGGGCCCAACCTTGGTGTTTCACTGCCAGTCCTGTTCTGCACCATTCTGAACTTACTTAACCGCTTATGGCCAGGTGCCACAGATGTAGCTGTGTCTTTTGCTTGTTGATGAAATGCTTGGGGGAGGGAGGGCATTTGATGTTGTTGTTAGCCCTAGTCTGCATCTGCAATATCACACTCGCTTGCTCCTGTGGTTTCTGTTGGTGGAGATAGTTGGTGGGAATTGTGGGGGAAAGTGGATGTGGTGTGTGTGACCTTTGGAAACCTTGCTCTTTGCAAAGCTCTGTTGCTGCTGTTGTTGTGTGTTGCATCCACCCTATGATACAATGGGAACAGAGAGCGCCCATATGCCTGTGGTGGGTGCCTGTGTTTCATTCCTCCTAGGAATGCCACAGTAGGTCAGGTGGTATTGCCCGAATGGGTGGCAGCTACCAAAAAGATTTCAGAGTGATTAGGCAAAATAGTGATTTTTAGCAAAAAAATAAAATAAAATTTGAAGATGGCATGTCTTTGGGGCATATTCTAGGCAGAAGAGGTGTTCAGAGGACAGAAGAGTGGGAAGGGTAGTGTTGCCCCAATGGGTGCCTGCTACAAGCCAACTTTCATAAATTGGTGAAGGGTTAATAATGCGGATTATTCAGGTGGTCTCAGCAGGCCCATAACTCCATGAGAGGAGCACCAGGGTGGCCCAGAGCAGGTTGTGTTGTTGTGCACATAGGGTGCCAACCACCACAAAAAAGACAAGACCATGCGGCACTGGGTTTTGTTGTTTCTGAGGTGTTCATCTGAGAGTTGATTCTATGGTAGGAAATGAGAGTGGATTTTTTCATCTGGGTGCAGAATGAATTGTCTTCTGGGTGGCAGTATCAAGGCAGTTTGTACGCACATGCATTCAGAATGGGGCATTCCTCAGTGGGGTCAAAAAACATGTGAGTGCACGCATGTGCGGACGCCTTAGAGGGAACACTGCTCCAACGGTCTTTAGGTCCAGGCTCCAAAATTAACTAGGTGCACCTCTGAGTTAGGGTGATTGACATGATTGCACTGAAGCATCCTTGCCTGACTTCCGAACCCTGTCATTCTCCTCCTGGTATACAGGAGAATTGCAAGAGATGAAACAGACAAGTAGGCAGCTTGAGCGTTGTTGGCAGAAAACTCGGAGTGAATAAGACTGAACGCAAGCTATTGGGGTCTACTTTGTGGCAGCGATGGTGGCAAAGAAATCTGACTTCACCAACACCATTCAGTTCCATTCAATCTTGTCTAGCAGAGCTGTTTAAAATGGTTCAGGAGCTGCAAGGGAGTCTATTCTTCCCTCCCTTGAGCTGTCCCAGCTGCTCCTGCTTCAATACCATGGACCACAGATGACGTCCCATATGTACCCTGTTGACCAAAATGAGCACCAGGAGTCCTAGTGCCCAGGGGCAGGGAGCAGGCTGTCAACTGTACCCCAGGCAAAGTCTGCTAAACCATAAAGCAGTTGTGGAAAGTAAGGGCAAGGCTGCTAGAGTCCTTTGTTTCCAACCATTATGCCACTGTATATTTGTGAAGCTATATTGAGTAAAGCTATAAAGCTGCTACACCCTGGGCCTCAGGCAGTATCCAGGATCTCAACTTGTAACATGGTTGCAGATGTTCACAGCAACCAGTACAAGATGTCTTAGTTCCCCAGAGGCAAGACTCACCAGTCTGTCAGCTGTTCTTCAAGCAACATCTCTTTTGCCTCTCAAGCAGCTTTGGAGAGTAGGGAGGAGGCTGCGATAAAGGTCCTGTTACCTTGACTTCATCTGCTACTGTTCTTAGTCATTGGATCCTGCTCTGCTCAGCTTACAAGAAACAGGGACTTGAGGAAATCATAACCACTCCAGATATTCCACTTGGTTCCTTCCTTCTTTGAAGCTTTTAGCCATGTGGCTGTACCTGGCTGCCCTGATGGGGATTTACGTCCTTCACCGATGGTACCGGCAGAGACAGACTGTGGACACCCTGACAGAGAAACACATTTTCATCACTGGTTGTGACTCTGGCTTTGGAAACCTGCTTGCCAGGCAGCTGGATGCGAAGGGCATGAGGGTATTGGCAGCTTGTTTTACTGAGAAGGGAGCAGAGCAGCTGCAGAAGGCCACCTCGGAGCGCCTGAGAACCACCATCCTGGATATCACCAGCACGGAGAGTGTGGCTGCAGCAACCGAGTGGGTGAAAGGATGCGTGGGGAACAAAGGTGACTGACTCTCTCTTCTTCTCTCATCAGGTATCTATGTTGTACCTGGATGAGGCAAGACATGCAGCTTCCAATGTTCTGGGGAGCAGTCACGATTACCAGCTGACCAGATGATATCACCCTGGTTCTTCTGGTGACCTGAACAACTGCTTGACAGAAGAAACTGGAAACTGGAGCTTCACATGGCATGAAAGGAAAATCTGCATATCGCTGTAGATCAAACTGATAAAGAATAGCTAAAGTGCAGGAGTCTGAATTGTTTGCAGTGTGCACACCAATTCCCTGTTTTCCCTATGTCTCCATAGGGATTGAAGAAATTGCATTTGTTAGTACTAACAGGCTACATATTGGTTTAGGGAGTAAGTGGCAAAGTCAAGAAATGAAGGATGTAGAGAGGGATACAAGACTGAGTCAGGTGAAAAGGGGGGCAAGTATTTCTATGATCACTATGGGGTACAAATTGGTAACAAAAAGGAGGAAGCACACTCCGTATTTATGACTATCTTGAGGGGTGTGAAGAGAAACATTTAAATCCTCACACAGCAGAGTTTAGCCCAAGAGATTATCTGAAGACAGTCAGTTGTGTACAAAGTTTTCTGATTTTAGTGGTAAAAATCTATCTATAAAAAAGAATATTTGCAAGAAAGTGGTGATCAAAATAAAAAGCTGAGCATCTAACTATATTGCACTGTTAATTAGCATACCACCGCCTCAACTTTATAGTTGTCTTCAACATGCAAAGAAATAAGGAAATTGTGAGTGCATGTGATTGATTGGTTAAGTGCCATCAAGTCGGTGTTGACTGTTAGTGACCACATAGATAGATTCTCTCCAGGAAGATCTGTCTTCAACTTAGCCTTTAAGGTCCCTTAGTAGTGCATTCATTGCTGAGTCCATCCACCTTGCTGCTGGTGGTCCTCTTCTTCTCTTTCCTTCAACTTTCCCCAGCATTGTGGGCTTCACAAATGAGCTGGGTTTTCACATAATGTGTCCAAAATATGATAGTTTGAGCCTGGTCATTTGTGCCTCAATGGAAAATTCTGGATGGATTTGTTCTATGGTCCATTTGTTTGTTCTCCTAGCTGTCCATGGTACCCTCAAAAGTCTTCTCCAGCACCAAAGTTCAAAAGCATCAATACATTTTCTATCTTGTGTCTTCAAAGTCCAGCTTTCACATCCATAGAGTGTCACGGGGAAAACCATTGTCCGAACGATTCTAATCTTTGTAGGTATGGACATGTCACAGCATCTAAATATCTTTTCAAAGGCCTTAATTGCAACCCTACCAACTGCTAATCTGTGGTGTATTGCTTGATGGCTGGATCTTTTAATGTTGATGGCCAATCCTAAAAGGCAGAAGCTATCCACCACTCCAATGTCTTCATTGTCAATTTGGAGGTTGGTTGCTGTACCCATTGTCATTAGTTTAGTCTTCTTTATGTAGTCCCATTTTTTCACTATGCTCCTTGACTTTCATTACTAGAGCTTGCCGATAATCTGCATTCTCAGCTATCAAAGTGGTGTCATCAGCGTAACGCAGGTTATTGATGTTTCTTCCTCCAACTTTAAAACCATGCTTCTCTTCTTCCAGTCCAGCTTCTCTCAGTAATTGTTCAGCATATACATTGAATAAAGAAGGAGATAATCTACAGCCTTGTCTTACTCCTCTGCTGATCTGGAACCAGTCTGTTTCACCATATTCCATCTGGATTGTGGCTTCCTGTCCTATGTATAGGTTTCCCATGAGAACAATGAGATGTTCTGGGATGCACATTTTCCTAAGAATATTCCACAACTTGACATGGTTGATTCAATCGAAGGCTTTTCTGTAGTAAATAAAGCACATATTGACTACCGTACTTTCTGGTATTCTTTGGCTTTCTCAATGATCCAGCATGCATCAACAATGATGTCTCTTGTTCCTCAGCCTTTTCTGAAACCAGCTTGAACATTTGGCATGTCCCTTTCCACATAGGCCTCTAATCTGTGTTGGATGATCCTGAGCCTTATTTTGCTAGCATGTGAGATTAAGGTCATTAAGGAAATTAAGGAGTGGGTGCATTAGGTGAGCACAATATATAATATGGAGGAACATGTTTACTGCTTACACAGTAAAGATGTTAAGGTTGGGTGCCTTACAATCTCCATGCCTTTTGGTACATCAGTGAATGTGTGACTCAACTTTGCACTTAATACAGAGTTTTTTATATTCTAGAATATGTATCAACATTTATATATAGTACAACAGCTACATAAAAGCTACAATAGATGTATATATTCCATTTTTAAGATAGTTAAAGAGTTGGAATGATAGGGATAGTTTTTAATATGTATATTCTCTCCTCACACAGGGCTCTGGGGCTTGGTAAACAATGCAGGTATAGGTTTTCCAGTGGCTCCCACTGAATGGCTGACTAAGGATGACTTTGCAAAGGTAATAAATGTCGACCTGCTTGGGACGATCGATGTGACGCTGCACATGATGGCCCTGGTGAGAAGAGCCAGAGGGAGGATAGTCAACCTCAGCAGTATGGCAGGAAGAGTTTCAATCTTCGCTGGAGGTTATTCTCCATCCAAGTATGGCATAGAATCCTTCTCAGACAGTCTGAGGTACAATAGCAGTTCTGCAGCTTTCCTCTTTCTCGATTAAGTGGCATGAGAGTGGTCCTCCAGCTAAAGACAGAGTAACCGGGCTGAATAACAGGTGGTGGAAAGGTGACTGCTGTCAAGGACAGAATTAGAAACTTACAGGACTGTTTTCTCGCCTTCATTACTTACAGCACTAACTCCTATGCCTCTTTTCTTAGACTTCCTAGTATGCATCAATTCTGGTTTCCACAAACCAGATTCCAGAACCCATGAAATTAGGTGGGTACAAGAGTGCCTCTTCAGTTAAGGCAAGCAGTGAAAGGTGGGGGGAAATGAACCTCTGCCCAGTCATCGAATGGAGAGGACATCACTCCTATTGCTTGTGTTTGGAGATGGTGTTCCAGTGCACTGGCCTTTTGCACCAACTATCCTAATGACTACTAGGGTCATTGGGAGTAAAGACAGTAAGGATCTCCCTGACTGTTCTACCTGTCTCTATCTCTATGACCCCTGATATTACTCTTCAGGTATTTCCTGTTGAGGCCCACAATCCTTCCTTTCCTCTTAAAGAGCAGATCGAAACATCTCCCTCCCTCCTTACCTATTCATTATGTAGCCCTTTAGATTAGGATTAGATCTTCCCTATCCAAGTGTACTTAACAAATAAATACTTAGTATTTAGTTCTACAAGAATCTCCATGTGTTTTCTTTAAAAGCGGCAACAACAAAACTCTGTGCTAACTACTCTACAAGTGGAGTGTGTGCTCTTCCCTAGTGCTCTGCCGTTTACCTACTGGGGGTAAAATAAACATGCCCCAACAGCATCCTCTGATAGCCTAGGCGGATGCAGCCTTTTTAAACAGGTGTGTTTCCTTTCCCTTTGATTTCTAAGCTCTTGGCTTATACATTTTTTACCCTTTGCTCCAGTCATGCTGTTTGGCATAGTGATTAAGGCAGCAAGGACACAGCGGGAGACTGCATCCTCACAGACCCGAGGTGTCTCCACTTCTTCAGCATGCATGGGCATGCGCTGGGGGCAGCAACATTCATTGATTTTGCTACCTCTGTAAAAAGGGCAGCTGTAGGACTCTCAGGGTCGGGGACATGTTTTTAGAGGGCACAGACCACTATAAGCAGCAAGGAAGATCAGCAAAAATAACCTCTCCCGCAGATGTGCATTGAGGGAGTGGGGAAACCTACAATTATAAACAAGGTAGGAAATTTTTTATTTATTGTATTTATTCGATTGCTATACTGCCTTTCCAAAAATGGCTCAGGGCGTTTTACACAGAGCAATAATAAATAAGTAAGTTGGATCCCTGTCCCCAAAGGGCTCACTATCTAAAAAGAAACATAAAAATAAACACCAGCAACAGTCACTGGAGGTACTGTTCTGGGAGTGGATAAGGCCATTTACTCTCCCCCTGCTAAATAAAGAGAATCACCATATTGGCTGTGCGTAAAAACAAGGTAGGAGGGAAAGGAATGGTCATTTGCTAAGCAGAAGATGGATTGGAGGGCTTTTCATCCTACAGTGGATACCGCTGCTGGGTTGGATGGAGCCCTCTGGCCCAGTTGCTGCTTCGAGATGAGCACTTCCTCCTAACTTGCTTTTTACTCGCAGACGATGAGCACAGCTCACGAGCATGGGTAGGGTGTGTCTGCTACTCTATTGTGGATTGTGTGAAGCAGCCTAAAATGACATGGAGCCCTATCAAGCCCCAGCACCATCTCTGAAGGCACAAATTGAGCACTGAGGTGTAATCTCCTCATCAGAGCTTGATGGAGGAAATGCTGGGAAGGACTACACTTCCCAGCATTCAATGTGCACCTTCCAATACAGTGTTTTACATACCATGTGTAGCGGATTTAACCTAGGCTTTGTCTCAAAGCAAGCTCACGTGAGGGGAAGAAAAATGCTGAATCATTCTCTCTTTGTTTCTTCAGTAGCTTAATCTCTGCCACCATGCCCTAAGTACTGAGCTTAACTCCCCCTGAATTTGGGTGAATGTCCAGGGAGACTCTCTTTCTCTAGACTAGTGAGAAAGTTCAAAAACCCACCACGTGTAGCTTACGCATGGTAAGAAAACCTTACAGAACTAAATCCTATGCCTCATTTCTTAGACTTCCTAGTACGCATAAATTCTGGTTTCCACAAATCGGATTCCAGAACCCATGAACTTAGAGGGGCACAAGAGTGCCCCTTCAGTTAAGGCAAGCAGGAAAAAAGGGGGGGGGGGTAAAGTAAGCTTCAAAGTTTGGATTGCTTAAAAATATAACAAAGCTTTTAATAATCTGAAACTTGGCATGCCTGGCCTGCTAGATAAAGTCTACACATCTGATGATTTAAAAGTGATTCAATGAAAATTGCCACAGGTAAAGAAAGTTTTAAAGTGCTGAAAATTGACAAATTCATCTGTTTTTGCTCAAACTTTATCCACTGTTTTTTGATGTCTCTTTCTCCAAATTTGGTTAAAATGACTGATGTACAATGTGCAGGTTTGGATAACACAAACATGCATGCAGCACACACAGATCTGCATGCAAACACACACAAACAGAAACAAACATGCACCACAAACACCACAGAAACATGTACAAACCAACACACATATATAACACAAATGCATGAACACATACATGCAAACAGCCCTGCTGAATCAGGCTCAAGGCCTATCTAGTCCAGGATCCTTTTTCACACAGTGGCCCAATAGATGCCTCCAAAAAGCTCACAGGCAGGGGGTGAGGGCTTGCGCTCTTTCCTGCTGTTGCTCCCTTGCAACTGGTATTTAGTGGCATATTGCCTCTAAGACTAGAGGTGGCCTATAGCCACCAGACTAGTTGCCATTGATAGACCTGTCCTCCATGACTTTGTCAAAGCCCCTTTTGAAGCCATCCAACTGGTGCCCATCACCATATCCTGTGGCAGGGAACTTCATAGGTTAATTATGTGCTGCATGAAAAAGTACTTCATTTGGTTGGTCCTAAATTTCCTGATGTTCAGTTTCATGGGATGATCCCTGGATCTAGTGTTGTGAGAGAGGGAGAAATGTTAACTCTCCTAACTCCTAGATTAGGTTCGGGAGTCTTTGTTTTGACATTGAGGAAAACTCTCTAGGTCAGTGACCTTCAGTATTTTTCAAATGGGTGGCACTTTGGCAAGAAATTCCCAGAGTGAGAACCATTTCCCACTGTACTAACCTCCACACAGTGTTTTGCTTTCCCCAGTGCCAGGGGCAGACACTTAATAGGATACAATTATAAATAGGGTAGGAAATGTGTCTTACCCAAGTTTGGGGGCTGTGTATGCTCCGACTTTCCAATTGTCTGTGAGTAAAAACAAGATAGGAGGAAAGGAATGGTCATCTGCTAAGCAGAAGATGCATTTGGAAGGCTTTTCATCCTACCTTGCTACAGAGCTTGGATACCGTTGGAGAACAGCCTTTGTTCCTTTAAACTTAAACTGTTTCTTCAATAGCTTAATCGCTGCCACCATGCCCTAATTACAGAGCTTAACTCCCCTTGAATTTGTGTGAATGTCCAGGGAGACTCTCTTTCTCTAGACTAGTGGGAAATTTCAGACAAAGTTTTTGAGATCTATTTTACAGATCCCTAGATGTGTTCCCAACGTAATATTGAGGGTTGAAACTGGTATGCCTAAGATGGAAGCCCGGATGTGGTTTTCCATTTTGAGCTTCTGGTTAAGATTGTCTTTCTTCTCTACAGGCCTTGCTCACCTAATTTTTATTGATAAATTTAACTCTAGTTGGAAGCAGTCAATATCTCACCAAATAAGTTTATATGGCTTTAGTCCGGATGGTTTATTAGAAATGGGTTATTCTCATGCAAGACTGATACTAAAGCAGCAGATCTATGACATGGAAATGCAGACTGATCGATCTTTAATCTAGGGATGTGCGAACCGGTTCGAATTTGAACCAGGGTGGTTCAAAGTTTTGAATTCGAACCGAACCAGCCATCAGGTTCGAGATGCAGGTTCGAATTCGAAACGAACCAGGGAGCAGTTCAATTCAAACCTGTTCAAACTGGTTCAAACACCCAAAAATTGGTATGATGGTAGCTCGCACCCAGGGGTACCTGCCACCCAAACCCCAAAGCAATTGGACACTTGTACGATTTTTTATGAATTTTTGAAAATTATTTTTATTTTTTCTCATAGGGTATAATGGGACTCAAACCAGGCCACTATACCTTATTTTGGAGCACCCATGGGTGCCAACAACCACCTAAACCCTGAAGCAATCGGACAGTACTACGATTTTTTTATGAATATTTGAAGTATTTTCAATTATTTTTCTCATAGAGTATAATGGGACCAGAACCAGTCCATATCCCCTATTGTGGAGCACCTAGGGGCACAAAAGCAGGGTGGGTGGTAGACAGACAGGGTTTCCTACCACCCACAAAACCCCAAGGCAATTGGACACTCCTCTGATTACTGGTGAATTGTTAAAGTATTTTTGAATTCCTCATAGGGAATAATTAGGATTGCAGCAAATGTATAGCTTCACGTCGGGGGGGGGAGGGGTGTTGTAGAGCAGAGTATGGTGGGTGGTAGTTCCTAGGGTGGGCAAGTAAGCTATCAGAATTATTTGAAAGGAATTGGGCAAAGGGCTGATTTTTAAGTGATTTTTGAAGTTTACACGTCTTTAAGGTTTTTCTCCATAAAAAAGCATGGAGGTGTCAGCAAATGTATAGCTTCACTTCGGGGGCAAAGGGGTGGCCTAGAGCAGAGTGTGGTGGGTGGTAGTGCCCAAGGGGGGCAAGGAAGCTATCAGAATTATTTGAAAGGAATTGGGCAAAGGGCTGGTTTTTAAGTGATTTTTGAAGTTTATGTGTCTTTAAGGTTAGCAATGAGAGTGGATTCGTGGTTTGTCACTGAAAATCTTATATGCTACCAAAGAATCTACACTCAGAACACTTCAGAAACAACAAAACCCAGTACCCCATGGGTTAGCAACCCATGGGGGTGGTTGGCACCCTCTTTGCACTAGATCACCACTCACTCTGGGCCACCCCAGCACCCCACAAGTGGCTTTAAGGATTTTCTCCATAGGGAAGAATGCAGGTTTAAGCAGCCCCATAACTGCACTTGGGGGGTGCTGGGGTGGCCCAGAGTGAGGGTGCCAACCACCTCCATGGGTTGCTAACCCATGGGGTACTGGGTTTTGTTGTTTCTGAAGTGTTCTGAGTGTAGATTCTTTGGTAGCATATAAGATTTTCAATGACAAACTATGAATCCACTCTCATTGCTAACCCGACGTGTAGCTATACATTTCTGACACCTCCATGCTTCTTTATGGAGAAAAACCTTAAAGACGTGTAAACTTCAAAAATCACTTTAAAATCAGCCTTTTGCCCAATTCCTTTCAAATAATTCTGATAGCTTCCTTGCCCACCTTGGGAACTACCACCCACCACACTCCACTCTAGGACACCCCTTTCTCCCCAACGTGAAGCTATACATTTGCTGCAATCCTCATTATTCTCATGAGGAATTCCAAAATAATTTTAAAATTCACCAATAATCAGAGGAGTGTCCGATTTCCTTGGAACTTTGTGGATAGTAGGCACCCCTGGTTGTCTACCACCTACCCCCACTTTTGTGCCCTTTGGTGCTCCACAATAGGGGATATGGGCTGGTTCGGATCCTATTAGAAAAATAATTAAAAATATTTCAAATATTCATAAAAAATCATAGGGGTGTGTGATTGCTTCGGGGTTTGCATGGTTGTTGGCACCCATGGGTACTCCACAATAAGGAATAATGGGATGTTTGGAGTCCCATTATATCCTATGAGAAAAAAATGTAAATAATCTTCAAAAATTCATTAAAAAATCGTACAAGTGTCCGATTGCTTTGGGAATTGGGTGGCAGGTACCCCTGGGTGCGGGCTACCATCCTACCAATTTTTGGGTGTCTGAACCGGTTCAAACCAGTTTGAATTCGAACTGAACCAGGGGGAGGTTCGAGCAAAACCAAAACCGAACCACCCCCTCCTGGTTCGAAGATGGTTCGAATTCGAATCGAACCAGGCAAACCGGTTTTGTGCACATCCCTACTTTAATCTCTAAAGAAGTTTTCCTGGGACTACAAATGTATAATACTAAACCTGCGAATTACTTCAACAAAATTACCATTACTAAGTACTGCAGAATGTTCACACTGGCCAGATTTAATGTGTTACCTTCAGCTGAACTAGAAGGTAAATTTAGAGGGATACCAAAAGAGCAGAGACTATGCCCTTGCGGCTCTGGAGAACAGGAGTCTATCTTTCATTACTGGCTGACTTCCCAGGACATACAGATGTATTCTACATCAACTATCTGCTCTCAGATCAGAAGTTGCTAAGCTCTGTGAGGCAGCTAAGAATGCTAGACAACAGATGGTAAACCAGATTATGCAAACTGGAAACGGCTGATTAGGATGAGCTTATGTCTCTGTTTATATCATGTATATATTATTATTATATCATGTGTATTATTATGTATGCTTTAAATTTTGGTCTATGACTGTAAATAAACATGACTGACTGACTAGTGGGAAAGTTCAAAAACCCACCACGTGTAGCTTACGCATGGTAAGAAAACCTTGGTAGCATTGCTGAGCAAACAAAATTGAGACATGTCTTGCACCAGAGTAAACGCCTTTCAGCCCTCTTTTCCTGAGTTAAAAATCTACTCAGAGGCTTATCAAAATTGAAAAGAACAAAAGAAAAAGGAAATCTTTATTCAGAAATACTACAGACAGTTTCTGTCTGAGGCTCTCTCAGCTTTTAGGTACAGGTAAAAAGAAACACTCAGTAGTTTTGAATAATACTTCAAAAAGCACCCCAGTTGCAAGGAACAGGGATATAGGAACCTTTAAAAGCCCCTTTAAAGGTTACAGAGACTTTTGCAGTGCCCTGGATGGATAGTTGGACACAGGCTCAGTGTTTCTTACATTACAGATAAAACACAATAGAACAGTTGTAAGGATTTGCAAAGCACACAAAAAGAAAAAAGTTCCTGACGCGAACTAACTAGCAAACTGTTCCCTAGACTAAAACCCCTTTTCCTTGGAAACTCACTACTCACATAATGAGCTTCACGTATCCTGCAATCTTGTCTCTCAAGGATCTTCAGTCTTTTTCAATAGCCACCTCCATGGTTACCCATCCTGTTGCAAGCACAGCCAGGCTCCAACTGACAACAAAAAAAGTCTGCTTTTCCTCCTGCATGGCCCTCAAGGTTCCAACCATCGTGTGCTGAGTGACTGATCCCCAGAGGTCACTGCCCATCAGTCAAGACAGGGTTAACTTCCAGTAACATGAAAGGAACAGCTGTTACTGCTTGATGGTTGCACCATGGTATATAACAATGATGGTTTCAAGACCCTATTATAATACATAATATATTACAATGGTTTGAGAAATATATAAAATATATATTGCCAACACTGTTAATGCTAAAATTGCCTTTACACAAACCATTTTATGGTTGAAAGCCTGCCACTTTAAGACCAGAGTCAAGATTATCTTATATTGGCTCAAGCTCCCCAAAGCTAGGAAATCAGAAGCTATGGTTGATGACTTTGTAGACATGCCACATGGTTTTTAGTAATGATTTTCTGCAATGTCACAATTGTGTTTGCTTACAACCATTGCTCCCTCTTATTTTTTCCCCATTTGCGTGCGAAAAGGTTTTGTTTGGGGCAGCAGTATCAAGGCAGTGTGTGCATGCAGAATGGGGACTTCCTGATTCAATCTGAGTCAGATTTAAAATTAACTGAACTGACATTAAAAAAATTGTGAGTGCACGCACATGTGTACATCTTAGAGGGAACACTGCTTATGCCCTCCATGCATCCACATCTCTGTGGGACACATTGCTGCTGTCAGGCACTCCATCCTCCCCATCTTGATTTAGGCCTCAAAAACAAAGGGAAATTGTGGCTATTGGGAGGGCGGGTCTACCCAAAAGGGCAGAACAATCCTGTGCAATAACTCTCAGGAGCACAATGTACAAATTAAAAATCAAATTTCATATAGTGGCTCTATCAGAAGTGTCATGCCATGATATTTTGGTTATAATTCAGGCGAGAATTCCATCCTTTTGGTGTCAAAGTCTGCATTGTTGAGCCTGGGACGTTCAAAACACCTATTTATGATGATGCACAAAAAGATTTCTGGGATGTGTGGAGCCGGCTCCCTTCTGAAATCAAGGAATCCTATGGAGAGCGATACTTTGAGAGCTGTGAGTAAAAAGGACAAGTTATTTTCTAGTAATTCTGTTGGGGGGTTGTGTGTCTACAAATATGAAGGCCACCAAGTTGACTGAGTCTCAGTTCTCAAGCATTGAGGATTGTTGTACAGTAGGTGCCTGCCTCCCCTTTGTCGAGGACCTCCACAAGCAGTAATTATTATATACCTTCAGCTACCAAAAATGTCAGCATATCCCCTCTGTTGTTGTGAACCTAACTTTTCCTTTGCTTCATATTTCTCACACACAGACCGCAACTTATTGCAACTTTTCATAGATACAAGCAACAAGAACCTCTGCCTGGTCACCAACTGCATCGAACATGCCCTGACATCCAGCCGCCCGTGTATTCGCTACATACCAGGCTGGGATGCAAAGTTCCTCTACACTCCTCTCTCTTATTTGCCAGCTTCAATCGCGGACTTCATATTGGAATTAATTCTGCCCAAGCCAGCCCAGACAGTGTCGATTATGATGCAGAAACAGAATTAACTCATCCAAACAAGCCAACAAACTGGAGAGGACATCACTCCTATTGCATCTGTATGCAGATGGTGTTCCAGTGCATCGACCCTTTGAACCAACTATCCTAAAGATAGATAATGACTAGGGGCATTGGGAATAGATATAGTGAATAAGGGTCTCCTTACCTGTTCTACTTTTCGCTACTCTGACCCCCGATATTACACTTCAGGTATTTCCTGTTGAACCCCACAATCCTTCCATTCCTCTTAGAGAGCAAATGGAAACATCTCTCTCCCTCTTTACCTATTCAGAATGTAGTCCTTTAGATTAGGATAAGATCTTTCCTATCCAAGTGTACTTAACCAATAAATATTAGTATTTAGTTCTACAAGAAACTCCATGTGTTTTCTTTAAAGAGCTGCAACAACTAAACTCTGTGCTAACTACTCTACAAGTGGAGTGTGTGCTCTTCCCTAGTGCTCAGCTGTTTACCTACTGGGGGTAAAATTAACATGCCCCAACAGCATCCTGTGATAGCGTAAGTGGATGCAGCCTTCATAATCAAGTAACCTTTTTAAACAGGTGCCTTTCATTTTCCTTTGGTTTCTAAGCTCTTGGCTTATACATTTTTTGCCCTTTGCTCCAGTCATGATTGTTGGGATTGTGATTAAGGAAGTAAGGACACAGCGGGAGACTGCATCCTCACAGCCAGAGGTGTCCCCACTTCTTCAGCATTCAAGGGTATGCGCATACATGCAGGGGTGTATCTAGGGTAAGGCAGGCAGGGTACATGCCCCGGGCGCCACTTGAAGGGGGGCGCCATTTTTTAAAATAAAAAATTAAAGAAAATGGCCACCGAAAACAAAATGGCCACTACGCATGCTCAAATGGCCTCTGTTAGAACCTAGGCCATGCCAGGCCTTGCAGAGGCCATTTGAGCATGCGTGGTGGCCATTTTGTTTTCAGCGGCCATTTTTTAAAACAAAATTTATTTTTAAAAATGGCCACCACAGATGCTCAAATGGTCCCTGGGAGGCCCTAGAGGCCAGCGGGGGGGGGGAGGAACTTTTGCAGACACCCCCATGGCCTTTAGACAGTCCCCTGAAGGGGCTACAGGTAATCTTTTTTTAAAAAAATTAACATAATATAAGTCACTGTACACATATTTAGTTTGGCACTATGTACAGAGAATCAAGGCTTGTGAATACTGAGCTGAAGCTTATGAGTTAGGATTGTATTCATTTGCTCTTGGCTTCTTGTGATAAGTGAGTTAAATGTGATGTCTTAATAATATGGCTATTAATGGTGAGTTTATCTTTGAATCAGTTTGAAATCCTTAGTTTTAAGGCCCACTGGGAGTTTCTTGCTCTCTTTCTCTCATTTTAACTGTCTTTCTGAAATACTAGAATATATTCCAAGCAGTGAAACAGTTTACTCTGCATATCCTTTAATTATTTTCAGAGTATCTGGGAAAAGTCAAGTTCTCCATTTATTTTTAAAACTTACGTAATAGCGATGCTCCAATGCATAGTAGAGAATTAGATAGGCAGTACACCTCCACATAGTATTTGAGTATTTCATGAGCCCCAGCATACTGAAAATTGTAGTTTTGCAGCATTTTTGGGTCTGGCTACGTCCATTGCTAGATAGTTTTTGAAATATTTAAAGATTAACAAGCTTGACTTGTATTTTTGAGCTGATATTATGGTAAAGTTATCTGAAAGATGGGTGTCAGATATTTGGACAGGGGGTGCAATTTCAGTGCTTGCCCTAGGCACTGTTTTCTCTAGATACGCCTCTGCATTCATGTGTATGTGCTGGGGGCAGCAACATGCACTGATTTTTCCTACCTCAGTAAGTGCACTCTGCCTTCCAAAAAGGACAGCTGCAAGACTCTGGAGGTCGGGGACATGTTTCTAGAAGGAACAGAACACTATAAGCAGCAAGGAAGATCAGCAAAAATCACCTCTCCCATGCATTGAGGGAGTGGGGAAACCTACAGCCGTGTTAAGAGCAGCCTCCTGCTACATCTTCTCCTCCTCCAAATATTTATACCGAATATCACATTCCAGTAAAATTTATATTGAACAACAATGATGGGTGGGTGGGAATCCCGGTCCCAAAGGGACTAAAAAGAGACATAGGGTAGAAATTAGCAACAACTACCAGAAGCAGGGAAATAGAAAGATTGGAGTGGGCCTGGGGACAAGATTTGGAAATGCACCACACACACCCCGCACTGCCCTGCCTTCCACTCCTTCTCCTCCCCTTCATGTCTTTGCTGCAGAACAGTCATGACATGTCCAAAGCCCATACGGCCACAAAACTTGCTGGGTGACTCTGAGGCAGTCATTTATCTCTCAGCCTAACCTACCTCACAGGCTTGTTGTGACAGTAAACGTAACTAGGTACACTGCTTTGGGCTCCCTGGAGGAAGATATAAATGCAAAAATAAAATAAATGCCTTCCAAAGTTAGCATGGAAAGGAAGCTATCATTGCTGTACAGCACATACTCAGCACAGAGAAGACTGAACTTTACAAGTAGCCCTTAAAATGTAATGTAAAGTGGGGGGGGGAACCCTCACCAGAACTATAAACTTGCATGCACATACACATGGGACCAGGGGCACAACTTCTATTGACTAGCCACTTCAATGAAAGTGGCTCATCAGCTCCACTGGGGCCACTGCCACGGGCCCCTCCATTTTGGATATCTGATTCAGAAAAGGTCTGATATTGGTCATTTTGGAGACTATCAGAGATAATACCTCCAGATAAGACGGAGGTACTCATTGTGCGGGATTGGAATTCGAGAGACCATTTTGATCTGCCTGTTCTGGATGGGGTCACACTTCCCCAGAAGGAACAGGTACGCAGTCTAGGGGTACTTCTGGATCCAAGCCTCTCACTGGTGTCCCAGGTTGAGGCGGTGGCCAGAAGTGCCTTCTATCAGCTTCGGCTGATACACCAGCTGCATTTGTTTCTTAAGATAAATGACCTCAAAACAGTGGTACATCTGCTGGTAACCTCCAGACTGGATTACTGCAATGCGCTCTATGTGAGGCTGCCCTTGTACGTAGTCCGGAAACTACAGTTGGTCCAGAATGCGGCCTCCCCATCTCTGACATCTTTTTAAAAGTATCTAAAGACGCATTTCTTCACCCAGACTTTTAACTGATATTGTTTTGATTGTTTTAATGTTGTTTTTAGAATATTGTTTTAAAATTTCAAATTGTTTTAAATTTCTTTCTTTTAAATTTTTTGGTTTTGTTTTTAATTAATTTTTTACTTTTAATCTTGTTGGAAACTGCCCAGAGACGTAAGTTTTGGGTGGTGTAAAAATATGATGAATAAATAAATAAATAATTCTGATCTAAAATACGGAATCCTATGACAGTTCAGAATTATCTGATATGGTTTTGGAGATTTCAGGGAAATTTGGGGCAATTTTTACAGGAGCATATCAGGATTTTGGAGTGCAAATTGGTGGTGGGAATACAAAACCGAGTCCACTTCTTATTTCCCTTGGGCAAAGATGGCTGGGCCAGTGGGGAAGCCATCTTCTGCCATGTATCTGCTTGCTTGCCTGCATCCCTGTGCATTTATTTCTTTATTTAGGTGACTATTTACTTAAAAATTAAAAAATATTGTGGTAGCTTCTCGGATGTTACGTCACTTCTCCACAGATCCTCAGATGTTAATCACTTTTTGCCATGATTCTCAGATGGGAGTACAATTTCTGGGTTGCTTAAAAAAAAGTTACAAATTAATGAATGGGCTGCCTGTTGACTTTATTAATCGCTCCACAGCTTCTAGGATTGTATCCTAATAAGCATCATTTTACTCCTGTTTTATCTTATTTTATTAATCACCCCGCAAATGTTTAGAGTTGTTTTTTACTAATTATAATTTTATAGTCTAACTATAGCTATGGATTCCCAGCATTTTAGTTGTATCTTTCTGGGTTATAATAATTTTAATCTGTACTATATCTTGTGCTGGTCTTTGACCATAATAAAGATGATTGATTGGATGGTCTGATTCAATTGAAATTAAATATACAGAGCCCTACAATCCTTCACTATGTGCACGCCAAATTTCAGTTCTCCCTGCCCAGCCATGTCTTTGGCCAAATTTTTTCATTTCCCCATAGACACCTTTTTACTGTCTATTATGCAGATAGAAGGACGTGCCAGTTTTCCACAAAAGCGACAGATGGCAGCACTGAGACAAAGAGGAAATGTCCATTCAGAATCCCACATGTGCTCAAGTGCTAAGGTTGAGTACCTGCTTACTCGAACTCCATTCATGACTCCTCATCTTGGCACCAGCTAGGCTCCTAGTCCCCAATTCTGTCCAACCAGATATTGCCAGTGTTTGTCCCCATCCAAGCACCAGCTCAGCAACAAGTCCTGAGTCTCTCTGTGAGACGCTAGCTGGGCTGGAGTGCACGCTGTGCGGGCAAACAAGAAGTAAGCCTGGGCCCAGATTCATTTGTTTTCTACTTCTTCTTCATCATTATTGTTGTTGTTGTTGTTTACACAGTCAAACAGGTGTTATTGTCTGGTTTGTTTTATCCAGACCTGGAGTCCTTCCCAAGGACCTGTGATGGCTGAATTTTATCATCAGTGCTGTTGCTGTTGTTATTATAGATATCATCGCAGAATATAGGCTGTTCCCAGTAAAGTTGTTTTTTGTAATTGGCTGATGGTGATTTCTGTGGCCCCTATGGTGTTGAGGTGCTCTTCAAGGTCTTTTGGAACTGCACCGAGGGCGCCAATTACCACTGGGATTATTTTGGTCTTTTTCTGCCACAGCCTTTCAATTTCAATTTGTAGGTCTTTGTATTTGGTGATTTTTTCTATTTCTTTTTCTTCTATTCTGCTATCCCCTGGTATTGCTATGTCGATTATTTTCACTTGTTATTCCTTCTTCTCGACTACAGTTATATCTGGTGTACTGTGTGGCAGATGTTTGTCTGTTTGTAGTCGGAAGTCCCATAATATTTTTACATCTTCATTTTCTTCAACTTTTTCAATCTTATGGTCCCACCAATTTTTGGCTACAGGTAGCTTGTATTTTTTGCAGATGTTCGAGTGTATCATCCCTACTACCTTGTCATGCCTTTGTTTGTAGTCACGCTGTGTGATCTTTTGACAACAGCTGATTAGGTAGCCCACTGTTTCATCTGCTTCTTTACAAAGGCGGCACTTGCTGTTTGTTGTGGATTTTTCAACTTTTGCTCTTATTGCATTTGTTCTTAGTGCCTGTTCTTGTGCAGCCAGTATTAAACCCTCTGTTTCTTTCTTCAAGTAACCGTTCTTAAGCCATTGCCAGGTCTTGGTGATGTCTGATTTTCCACTTATATTGTGCAAATATTGACCATGCAGGGGCTTATTTTTCCATTTTTCTGCTCGGTTATTGACTTGTTCTTTCTTGTAGGCCTGCTTTCTTTCATTGGTGTTGAATAGTTTTGCGTTATTGACCATTTGAAGTGCATCTTCTTCACAGTCCTTGATATATTCTTCAAGGCCTCTTTTCTCCTCCTCTACTGTTTGATGGACTTGCAGCATTCCTCTTCCACCTGAGCCTATCTACATCACTGTGGGGGTGCAGAGCATGATTGATGGTCATTATTTTCCTGGTCTTACGATCTAGTGTCTCTAGCTCTGCCTGGGTCCAGTCTATTATTCCTGCAGTGTGTCTGCAGTGTATCTGATAACAGGTATAGCCCAGGTGTTTATGGCTTGTATGGTGTTCCCATCATTGAGTTTGGACTTTAGGATTTTTCTTTTATTTCAGTGTGTGCAATGTTATCAGCCTGGAGTATGCCCAAGTATTTGTAAGGTTCTTTCTCTCCCAGGTTCTTGATGTTGCTTCCATTGGGCAGTTCTATTCCTTCTTCTTATTTTTCCTCTGTTCATTATTAATGCAGCATACTTGTCTAGTCCAAACTCCATTGTTATATCACTACTGAATATACGGACAGTGTTTAGCAGTGATTCAATTTCTGACTGGGACTTTCCATACAACTTCAGATCATCCATGTACAGCAGATGTTTGAATTTACTTGATGTTTTAGATGTTTGGTATCCGAGGCCTGTTTTGTTTAGTATTTGTGAAAGTGGAGTCATGGCGATTGCAAACAACAGAGAAGATAGTGAGTCCCCTTGGAAAATACCTCTTCTAATGCTAACCTTTCCAAGTGTCTCGCCATTGATTGTTAACTGTGTACTCCACATGCTCATTGCTTTTTTTTATAAATATCTGAATGTTTTTGCTGGCACCAGTTGTTTCTAAACATTTTAGTGTCCATGTGTGAGGCAATGAGTCGAAGGCCTTCTTGTAGTCAATCCTTGCAACACTTAGATTTGTTTTTCTTCTCTTGCAATTTCCTAAAATCATTTTGTCAATCAGCAGCTGGTCTTTTGTGCCTCTGGTGTTTGGGCAATTTCCTTTCTGTTCAACTGGAAGCTGTTTGTTAGTTAATAAGTGTTGCATTACCTCATCTGCTATTATTCCAGTTAATAATTTGAACATGGTTGGCAGGCAGGTTATTGGTCTATAATTACTTGCAACTGCACCTTTTGCTGGGTCTTTCTTGATGAGATGAGTTTTCCCAGTTGTTAGCCATTGTTCAATATCACCTCCTTGCAAAATATGATTGAACTGTCTTGACAGTTGTTTATGAAGGCTTGTTAGGTGTTTAAGCCAAAAGCCATGAAGTTCATCGTCGCCTGGTGCAGTCCAATTTTTAATTTTCTTTGCTCTTTCACTTATTAATTCTGGTGTTATTATTAGATCTTGCATTTGTTGGTTACATTTTTTGACCTCTTTCATCCAGCCTGCTTTTTTATTATAATCTATTGGATTGTCCCATTATTTCCCCCAGAATTGCACTGTTTCTTCTTTATTTGGTGTTTCTAGGTTTCTTGCAGTTTCTCCTTCTATGCTTTGGTAGAAACATCTCTGATTTGACTGGAATTGGAGATTCTGCCTGTGTTGTGTAATTCAGGCTTCGTATCTGATAATCTTCTTTGACACTGCTGTTATTTGCTGCTTGATTATTTCCAGGACATCTCTAATTCTCCTTGAATCTAGGTGGTATTTTTGGGTCAGATACTGTTTGGTGTTTTCATTCTTCAGCTTCTTGTCTTTCATATCTTTCAGTTTACTAGCATCTGATCTAAGCCTGGAGATTTTATTTTCTAATCTAATCTTCCATTTAGGTGATGTACTACTTTCTTTTTTTACAGGTACACTGATCTTATATCCAAGCTCTTGTGTTGTTATTGTTGCTGCACTGTACATTAGTTGGTTTGTTTCTTGCAAATTATTGGTTGTTATTTCTGCAAGTGCAGCATTGACATCTTTTAATGCCTGAGCAAGTTGTTTTTTGGCAACTGTTTTTAGAGTTGGAAGTCGAACCCTCGTGGTTGTTTGGTTCATGTGCTCAGTTATTTTTTGCTTTAGTTCTTGTTGTTTTTCTGTTAAATGGCATTCGAGTTTTTGAGTTGAAGCAAAAGGGAGGTTGCCTGGTTTTGATTTTCAAACAGTTCAGCAACAGTGGCATCCTCGATTTCCAACACCTCCTCCACCTGCACCTGAGCAACTTCTTCAGTTGGTGGTAATTCTTCTTCCATATCTTGAGCCTGTGTTGCTCTTTGCAGTTCTTCCAGCTCAACTTCTGTGAATACATTATTTCTTATTATGAATCTTCTCTGGTCTGCTAGCCTTTTTTCTGTTATTTCTGTATCTGGATGCTTCTCTTTCCAAATGTGGTACACTCTTTTAAAATAACCTCTTCTAGTTGGACTAGACTTGTAATAGCAGATCATTATTTCCTTGTTGGCATTTTTTGTATATTTTTTTCCAGTTAAGCGACGTTTCTTCCAGTAACCCTGCAGTCTCCAGCCCGGGTTATTCAACTGAAGATCCTGAGTCCTGTTGCCCACTTGCCACTAGATGTCCAGGGACTCCAGCACCTGGTGTAGTCCTTGTTGACCCAAGCAACGACCGATCTGGTATAGATTTATTAAAGTTACGTCTCACCATATTGTTGATAGGAGAGGCACTCTTCGTCTGGCTCCTCTGGTGAGACCTGTCCAGTATGGTTGGACCTCTGGCATAGCTCTCACCTTCCTCAGAGCACGCAAGCCCCACAACCACGCCAAGGTAGTGCCTCACTGGGGGTTTATTATTATTATCATTATTTCTTGTGGCTCAGGCAGCTGGGGAAGGAAGGGGAGATCATTTTCCTAGAAAACAACACTGTTGCATCAGTGCTTCATTAGTCAGGATATCAGCTATTCCCCCCCCCCTTGTTACTTTTTTCTTTTTTTGTTACTGAATGTTGTGTTGTTGGGAGCTTTCAGTCAAGTAGGTGATGCAAGAGCTGTCTGGAAAGTGCCATAAGCAAGATATTCTTGACACACCTTATATTCAAATTTGTGTGAGGAGAATGAGCTCACTTCATGTACACACAGCTTCTATCATTGTCATTTCTAGGCAATGGCTGGCATTCTGATTAAGGAAGTGAGGACACTAACTGAGCAAAGAGGCACCCACCAGGCTCGTGCTGGGGGGTGGCGTTTTGCCTACACCCCACCTTCAAGCTGGGACAGGGCAGGCTTGAATGGTGAAGCCTCCATTGGGGGTGGAGCTAAGTGGCCGTTGCCATCTGCCCATACTCTATGGGCTTCAGTCTTGCCTGACTGGCTCTCCCTCCCTCCCACCCTGGGCTCAGAGCGGGTTTCAACTGGTCGTCCTTTTGGGGGCCAAGTACGATTTTTTGCTTCTAACTAGTTTGGCACTGTGTGAGTTGTTTTTCACCTACTCCGTTCTGTTTCCCATCTTAGTTATTTAGTTCAGTCACAATGGGCAGGGGCAGTGCAGGCTTTGTATAGCGTTAGGTTGATTTACAATAGTGAGCATCCTTGGGCTATTTAAATCAGGCCAGTGGTTTACCTATACCTAAAGACTTCACAGCTCAAGGATGTGGTTGACACCCATACCTGCTTCCTGGGCTTCATCACTTCAAAGGGTGCAGCTTGTTCTGGTGAAGTCAATGAAAGGCCCAGACCCTATGAGGTTGGCAAAGAGGAGAAGGAAGCAGCATATACTGTTTCCTGGCTCTGAACCATGATGTGTTGCCCAAAACGAGCACTTGATTGCAATATAGCAATCAAATCAAATCAAATCAAATCAATAAATGGCTTTAGGAGAAGAAAAGTCTGACTTAAGACTTAGTTAGGCTGGCATTGCTTGGGGGTGGAGTTTATTTTTGCCACCATGCAATTATTGTTTTGATAAATAAAGATATGACCCTTTCACCCATTAGGTGTGTGTCTCTTTATTGTGTGCCATGAGTGGAGGCTTTACAGACAGGGCTTCTACCCTGTATCTCCTTCAGAAGAGAGTGTGTGCATTCACAAACCAGCCAAATTTACCCCAAAGTCCCTTCAAGATCCTTGGACTGACTCCACACATAAGTCGGGCTTTGTCTTACAAATTCTAGCTTATCTCGAGGTATTTCCTGATATTTTAAATGCTGGTTTTAAGCTACTTTTCCTGAAAATGCCAGAGCAAATAGGAAGAGGCACTGACGTAGAATCATTAGCATGATAAGAGGGATACTGTCTTTGAAATGCAGATGTAGCTCTTTAGTAATCTCTCCCTGCCCCCGCCCACCACTGGCTAGACGGAAAACATGGAGGTATGCCATGTGAACTTGTAAAAACAAAAACCGAGAGCAGAGGGGAAGGGGTGCTTTCCTCAATGCCACGAGTGAGATTCGATGTAGCTTCACTCAACATTTACCCCACAGCATGAAGCCATGTGAGAATAACTCCCTGGTAGTGTTGGGGCAATTTCAGAGATGGGCAAAATACTTCATTAAAGTATTTTAGATACAAAATACCTGAGCAAATGTCTTTTAGATTCAAAAGACCTGAACAAATGTATTTTAGATACAAAATACTTGGTAAACAACCAATCAAAATACAAAATAGTATTTTAAAATACATCTTAAATTACAAAATAAAATGCCTGAAAATTGAAACAATTTTGAGATGTTCATTACTTATCTGCACTTGTTTCCTTTTCATTTAAACAACACAAGTTTTTCAAATATTAAATCACTCAAAGGAAAATAACTATTGTGTGGGACAACATGATGTTAGACTTGCATTATATCTAAATAAATAGCCATCGAACAATGGGATACCCATCCAACATATTAATGTGCTTGGATTTGTCCTTGCAACAACTGGAGTATTTCCAGCTTTTTAAAGACGCAATGAGAACAAAAATACTAAAACAACATAATACCCTTTTGCTTTTTGCTATGTTTTCTATGTTTCTCCATTCTCACCACCCTCCATGGGCATCTACAGGCTTTGTTGGGGGTAGGGGTATATACACAAAGTATGTCAATAGAAATCAAAACAGGATGTATCCAATGTTAATCCTGCTTACAGCAGACTCATTGAAATTGTTGGAAGTGAAGGACTTTGCGCTGTCTCTTGTCTCAAAGACAGTGGGGGACAGACTAGTGAGTCAGAGGGCTAGAGAGTCAAGACATTGGTCATCCCTTCTCTACTGCTCTGACACTATCCCTTTGGAATGTAGATTGCTACTCTCAGGGACACTTCCTTCCTTCCAGCCATTTCCTTCCTCTCTCCCCTTCTCTTCCTGTTCCTTCTACCTTGCAACATGCAAGCTCCTCTCCCGTGCACCATGTGTGCAGAGATGCAGAATCCATCAGCACCCAGCTAGATAGATAGATTAGAGATCCTAACTCCTCACTTAACTATCTAGAATGGAGTTCTCTAATAAATACCATATATATTGATTTGAAACTATGAACTGGCTCCATTACTTTACTCTCAACACAAATGCATGCCTAACTAAATTCCGCTGTGTTGTGCCTCTGTGCACTCTGCTATAATGAAAAAGGAATTCTCCTACCAGAGAGAATTCCCAACAGAAATAACTGAAAGTTAGTCATGACAAAGGCTGCAATCCTATAGCTGTGGCATAGTCAAATGAGCAGCAAGTTGTATTTATGGAGAAGCAATCATATGGTCAAATAATATGGAGAGGAGAACAATTCCTTTTACCTCAATTAATCCGCTCCCTCCCATTCCTCTCTCTCTCTATGCTTTTCTTGAAGCACTGAGTACAATGCGGGGGAGGGGGCGGTTACAGGAGTGACTCAGAAGGTTGTTGTTGAAGGCCTGGTAGAAATTATCAATGTTTCTATGAAGAAGGGCAGGATGCTGCCTGCCAATCATTGGACCTCTTCTGAAGAAGCCTGCATTGGATCCCTCAGAGTTAAACAACTATAGGCCTGTCTCCAACCTCCCATGACTGGGCAAGGTAACTGAGAGGGTGGTGGCCTCCCAGCTCCAGGCAGTCTTGGAGGAAACTGATTATCTAGACCCATTTCAAACTGCTTCTCAGGCTAACTATGGTGTGGAGATTGCCTTGTTCAGCCTGATGGATGATCTCCAATGAGGAATTGACAGAGGGAGTGTGATTCTGTTGGTCCTTTTGGATCTCTTGGCGGCTTTCTATGTGGGGCTGCCTTTGTACGTAGTCCAGACACTGCAGTTGGTACAGAATGCAGCAGCCAGGCTGGTCATCTCAAAGATACCATATCTCTCCTGTACCAAAAGAGCTACACTGGCTGCCGATAAGCTTCTGGGGAAAATACAAAGTGCTGGTTATAATCTATAAAGCCCTAAACAGTTTAGAAACCCTCGGTATTGAAGAGAATGTCTTCTTCACCATGAGCCATATCACCCGTTGAGATCATCCAGAGAGGTTCGTCTGCAGTTGCCACCAGCTCATCTGGTGGCCACACAGGGGCAGGCCTTCTTTGTTGCTGCCCCAAGACTCTGGAATGCGCTCCCTGCTGAGAAAACAGTTTCCTCATCTGACAGCTTTTTAAAAGTACCTAACAACTTCCCTTCACCCAAGCTTTTTAATTTGGCTGTGGTTTTAAATTGTTGTAAAGTTTTTAATTTTTGTGTTTCAACTGTTTTATGTTGTAAAACGCCCAGAGATGAAAGTTAGGGGCAGTATACAAATTTGATTTAATTAATTAATTAATTAATTAAATAACAATCATCGCCTGCCACAATGGCTTAAGGCTGAGATGCTTCATAAGGCAATACAGGGGAAGGGCAACATGGAGCATGTTTGCTGATACCAGACATTCCAACCAGCCCATCTTGATTTGGGCCTCAAAGAACAAGGAAATGTGTGCGTGCATGAAGAGCAAGTTGCAAGCAAGCACAATTTGTGAAACTGCACATCATTACTGATCATGTGTGAAACTGCACATCATTACTGAACACTACATAATGATAGTCCATAAACTACATTATGAAAGGGGGAACGCCACTACCCACATAACCACTTGCAAAAAATATTAGGGAAACTGTTGGAAGTGAAGGACTCTGCGCTGTCTCATTTCTCAGTGACAGAGGGGGATAAAGTAGTGTGTCAGAGGGCTAGAGAGGTCAAGACATTGGTCATCCCTTCTCTACTGCTCTGACGCTATCCCTTTGGTATGTAGATTGCTATTCTTAGGGACTTCCTGCCTGCCTGCCTGGCTACTTCCTCTTCCTTCTCTTTTCTTTCTTCTCCCTTGCAACATGCAAGCTCCTCTCTCTCCCTGCACCATGTGTGCGGAGATGCATCCATTTGCATCCAGCTAGCTAGCTAGATTAGAGATACTATCTCTCCACTTTACTGTCTAGAATGGAGTTCACTAATAAATACTCCATATATTGATTTGAAACTATGAACAGGCTCCATCTTATTTTATTCATAGCATACACGCATGCCTGGGCAGACTCCGCTGTGTTGTGCCTCTGTGCACTCTGCTATATTAGAAGGGTATCTCTTACCAGAGAGAATTCCCAACAAAACTACATGCCTGAGTTGGTGAAAGATGGTATTTGTGTGCCTTTAAAAGCTCTGCCTCTTCTTGCTACAACCAGTCTCTTCCCACATCCTGTGGAACTGGAAAAACTGGTTTTGGAAGCGCTGAGCAGAAGGAACAAGAGTTATGAACATGGCCCAGTTCCCCCTGATGCAGCCAGATCTCCTTTCACAATATTCTGGGACTGGGATCCACTTCTATGTTTTACATTATATACTGTGTGCCTGTGCTTGCTTAATATAACAATGTGCCTTATAAGCTACTTGTCTGGCCAGCCCATCCATTATCCTGGCTTACCCTGATGGAGGGAGAGAAGGCAGAGACATGCAGGGGCCGGGAGGGAAGCCATGCGGGTTGCAGGAGATCAAGTGAGGTAGGCAGCATCCCCGGGACAAACAGAGCAAGAGTGGGCAGCCAGAGCGCAGTGGCTGGCCCAGTGAGTGGTTTCTATTTAATGTGCATTCAAGATTAGATAGGATGGCAGAAGTTAAAACAACCTGTGAGAAGAACATTTTGTTAAGACAGGGTTGCTCAGCTTCAGTCCTCCTGCAAATGTTGGCCGATAATCCCCACAATCCCTAGCTATTGGCCACTGTGGCTGGGGGTTATGGGAGCTGTAGTCCAAAGACAGCTGGTGGGGGGGCTGAGCAGGCCTATGTTAAGAGCAACATGTTCATGCTTAAGGTCTACAGATTAAAGAGGACTCTGACACTTTCTGTATTAATCGTGTGCTCTATGAGGCTAGGGCATGCTTGAATTGTATGTAAGAGATGGTATCTGGTTTAGCTCCCCCAGATTCCAACCCAGCCCTTTTCTTTACCCCCTATCCCATATTGCGCATCAATGGACAATGGCTAAGACAGACCAAAAGGGCCAGAAGATTGCCAACACTGTTCGGACGTTTATGGCGGAATCCATCAAGGCCAGAGGACTCTAATTGACACAGCACATTCTGGAACAGCAACATCTTGTGAGAGATAAGGACTTGGGTTTGCGACATGTTGGGGCCAGGCTGGCAGAGGAATGAAAACACCTGGGCCGGAACCAAACACTTGGGCATCTGAGCTGACGTGGCCAAATCAAATTGGGCTGCCCTGATGACCTGAGAGCTCTCATTGACCCAAGGATAACCGTTCTGGACCAGGGGCAAGATGCCAGAGGCGTAGGTAAGACCCCAGTCTTATCGCCCTCTCCAGCACCACATGTGTTGCTCTTTGCTCCCCAGCTACTCTGCACATCTCTTCGCTTCGTCTCTACAACCTACAGCATCATTGGTAAGCCCAGGATGATTCAATCACTCAGGCCCACTGATTTAATCTGATTTAATTTTTGAACTGGTCTTTCCTCCTAAGCCTCCCCTTCTTTCCCTTTCACCCCCCTTCCTTCAGAATTGTAAATCGATAGGTTAGGGATTGTAACTGGCTTGCCTAGCCTCTTTTCTGCATGCTTTCTACTTTCCTTCAGTAAATGTACCAAAAGATAATTCTTGGTCTGATAATAATCTCTTTTTACACACCCACGGAGTGGATGATTCCACAGAGAAAATTAAGGTGCCTTCTCTGTTACAAGACTCTACAGATGCCCAGTATGTGTGAGAGTGCAGTGTAGACTGCAGCCAGACAGTACAAGTGGAGTAGTCCCACCACTGCTGAGCACTCAGTGAGGGCAGATTGGCAAAAGCCCACTTGGGCATGCTTACTTGACGACAGACCAGCCACAGAGAAGTGGGGGTTAGTCCTGCCAGCCGCAGTGTGGTGCCACCCACAGAGGGTCAGTTCATGGCTGTTCAGCCAGACTGCAAAGGCGCATGCTCCTCTATTGGGCCAGCAGCCAGACACAGCAATGGGGCAATCTTTGAACTTTTGCCAGACAAGCAACAGTACAGCTTTCTGGCTGTAGACAAACAGAAGAGGTTGGGAGCAATTCAATTAAGCAACCCGCTTGGGGAGGCAGCCCTCTCCTAGAGGTCAGGGGGTAGGGCACCCGGGCTTTGTGGTTGCTTGGCACCCTATTGATTTAGTGAAGCTGTGGTCACAGAGACTGCAGCTGTAGCTTGATTGGCCAGTGACAGTACAGAAGTAGAAACGGCAACCTGATAGTGTGGAGGCTAATTGCCAATTTCGTGAAGATGCAACTGCCTAATACAATCTGATGCCTCACTGGTGGGAGCATGTTGCTGTCATCTAGTGACATTTTGGTGAAACTACCATTTCAGCCAGGTAGAATAAAAATGGCTCAGGCTACCCCGAGCTTCCTAAAGTGTGCCCCTCAATGAGAGAAACCCCTTTGTTCATAAAATTAGGACTTCAACTAAATATTATGGGTGTGGGTGAGATCCGCACTTGTGAACTGTGCTGGGATGACTCCAAGTGGTAGCAAGAGTAGCAGGTGCTTCTCCAAGAATTTTTCCCAATCCCTATGACAACTTGCCGCGGCCAACTCACCACAGGGACAAATCACCGCAGGGAACAATGCAACTCCCCCCCACCGCACAAGCCCGTCCTGTCACTTTGGCTTTCGATCCAGAGGGGACAAGCGGGAGGGAGGCAAGAGGAAGCTAAATTTCCACCTACCACCCACCAAAGCATGTCTTTCACATTCTGCAGTGGAAGGAAGAATCTCTCTGCATTCCTACCTGTGGGGTTGTGCCTCATGAGAAGTGAAATATCAGGTGCAGAGCCTGCACCAGAGCTTTAGAGCAGGTGAGCTGCCATTTCTTTCCTCATATTGCCCCTTTGCAGGTCTCCTCAAAGCAGCAGCAGACCTTGCTGCTGAGTTCTCTTATTAAAGAAGACTACCTCACATGTATCCCAAGGATATTAACAGAACATTTGTGGGATCTGGTGTGTAGTTGGATTTTGAATTGCTTAGCAAAACTCTTAGGAGGAGATTTCCTGGCCAAGGTGTGTGTGCATGTTGTATTGTTGTTTTTAAATTCTCTGCAGGAAAGTACAACTCACTGCCCACTATGGCCCAGCATAAAACTGCTTACATGGCAGAGAAGATATCAAGATGCCAATCACTCAATCTGCAGGATTGTACAGACTGTTAGGCTTTTATCTATTAATTTATTTTTCCATGAACAAGAGACTGGGCTGTAGTCTGGGCTGAATTATCTGCATGTTGAAAACTGGCATATCTCCTAGCATCCTCCCCATATCACTTATCGCATCTGGGCCACATTATCCACATGTTGAAAACTGGCATATCTCCTAGCATCCTCCCATATAGAACACAGTCTCTAGTTGGGCACTGTGGGGTTCCACTATAACCACGTAATTGTCAAAACATGCTTGTATTTGGTGTAGTGTTTGACTGTCTAAGAATCTCTCTACATTCCTACATGTAGGGTTGTGCCTCATGAGAATTTAATTGTCTGGTGCGGATCAATTTCCCCACTCTGTTTCTGGTTCCAGCCCTGTACAACTATCAGAGCTTGGATAAGTGTATACGTGCTCAGGCTTCTAGATGTCTGCAAGTCCACAGTATAATTGTTACTGACTCCGTCCAGAGCAGTATTATGACCAGAACGCCATATTGGATCAAAATAGCCCCTTTTTCATATTTGTCACCAATCTGAACTATTTATCAACTCTGGAGAGGTGACAAAAATGCAATAGTAAAAAATCAAGAAACATTTGTGACTCTTCTCAGATTTTGATTCTGCTGTCTAAATGTGACATTGTAGTACTGCAGTGAATGAAATGTGATAACTTCGTTTTGTAGAACAGCATCAACTCGGTCCCCGCAGCAGCTGCCATTTTGCTCCGTGCCTCACTGGGATGGGGCGGGTGGGGGAGGCGGGCTAGGAGAGCAGCGATGTGGGCTCTACCCATCTCGAGTCGAACAGCCCTTCTCTGGAGGCAACTTGCCAGCCTCACTGAGAAAGCTGCAACTCTCCTGCAAAACGGAGCTTCTCCTGACAAAACCAAAGGGCAGGTGGGCAGGAGGGGGGCTGGGAGGTTCTCTGTCCAAAGCAGGGGCGTATCTAGGGGTAGGGCAGGCAGGGCACATGCCCCGGGCACCACTTGAAGGGGGGCGCCATTTTTTAAAATGAAACAAAAAATAAAAAATGGCCACTGAAAACTAAATGGCCACCATGCATGCTCAAATGGCCTCTGTGAGGCCCTAGGCCATGCCAGGCCTCGCAGAAGCCAATTGAGCATGAGCGGTCACCATTTTGTTTTCAGCAGATATTTTATTTTAAAAGATTATTTTTAAAAATGGCCACCGCACATACTCAGATGGTCTCTGCAAGGTCTTCAGCCCGGGATGGGCTGCAGCGGTGAATTAAGAGGCTGATGGGGGGAGGGGGAACTTTTGCAGACCCCCCCTGGCCTTTAGGAAGCCCCCCGAAGGGGCTACAGGTAAAAAGAATTTTATTTTAATATGATATAAGTCACTGTACACATATACAGTTTGGCACTATGTACAGAGAAACAGGGCTTGTGAATACTGAGCTGAAGCTTATGAGCTAGGATTGTATTCATTTGCACTTACTTTGCTTCTTGTGATAAGTGAGTTAAATGTGATGTCTTAATAATATGGCTATTAATGGTGAGTTTGTCTTTGAATCAGTGTGAAATCCTTAGTATTAATGCCCACTGGGAGTTTCTTGCTCTCTTTCTCTCATTTTAACTGTCTTTCTGAAAGACTAGAATATATTCCAAGCAGTGAAACAGTTTACCCTGCATATTCTTTAATTATTTTCAGAATATCTGGGAAAAGTCAAATTCTCCATTTATTTTTAAAACTTATGTAATAGTGATGCTACAATGCATAGTAGAGAATTAGACAGGCACTTCTGTTTAGTTTTCCAAGTACACCTCCACATAGTATTTGGGTATTTCATGAGCCCCAGCATACTGAAATTTGTAGTTTTCCAGCATTTTTTGGTCTGGCTAAGTCCACTGCTAAATAGTTTTTGAAATATTAAAAGACTAACGAACTTGACTTGTATTTTTCAGCTGATATTATGGTCAAGTAATCTGAAAGATGGGTGTCAGTTGTTTGGGCAGGGGGCGCAATTTCAGTGCTTGCCCTAGGCGCTATTTTCTCTAGATACGCCTCTGGTCCAAAGCAGAACGGGCACCCAGAGAGACCTCCCTGCAGCTTCCGCTCGACAGACAACCCATCTCCCTCCCCGCCCGCCCCCTCCACATGCCCATCTTGTCACTTTGGCTCTTGATCCGGCGCAGGCAGCGCCACCACTGCAGGCTTCCTGCCCGCCTCTTGTTCATTTGCAACAAACTCCATTCTGTGTAAGAAAACTCCATGGTGTGTAAAAGGTTTTGCAAGCTTTCTCTCAGGGGGGTGGGGGCTTGCTTCCTCTCGCCTCCCTCCTGCTTGTCCCCTCTGGATCAAAAGCCAAAGTGATAGGACGGGCTAGCAGGGGGGGAGTTGCATTGTTCCCTGCAGCGAGTTGGCTGCGTCCAATTGACTGGCAACCAGTTGGCTGTGGTGAGTTGTCCCGTTCCCCTTTATAGCAAAAGGTCAGATAATACAGTATAGGATATTATGCTGTCTGTAGCTTGAATTTATTATTTTAAAAGGCCTCCATGGTTTAAAGAAGCCTCATTCACTCACTCTACCCCAGAACAAGCAACAGAAGCCAGTGCAGGCAGGTAGATAGATGGGAGCCTCCTCCAGCTACTCAGCAATCAGGCCAAACCCTTAGCTGCCCTCCTGGCTAGGAACTGAGCTGTATTGGGACCGTGTGTGCAAAGACATGTGCGGAGTCATATCTCTTGCAGATTTCAGCTGCCCTGGCCCTGACCTTTCCCCACACCCCAGACTTTCCTGCCACATGATCTTGGACAGGAAGAGAAAATTAGCATGGAAGCAAACGGGAACATTTGGCCTAAATCAAGCGGCACTGCCAGGAGCGATGTGGCCATCTGGAGGCTGGGGAAATGTACCCCTGCCACCAGAAATCTCCCAATGCACCACGCTATTCATGGAGGTCGGGCTGCATTTCCCCAGCCTCCAGTCCCCAGTTATGTGGCTGCTCTGGTTGCAGGTGACCAGAGCGCCTGGTGGCAGAGAAATCCCCCAATGCATTGCACTGCACGCTTTGTGCAAGGTGGGATTTCTGGAAGCAGAGCTGCATTTCCCCAGACTCCAGATGGCTGCATCAGTCCCAACAGTGCAGCTCATGTGGGCACATGAATGTTGCTGCCAAGAAGGAAGGTAAGGAGGAGGTAGGTGTGATCTTGCCTCCCCCCTCCGCCCTCCCCAGGCAGCCCCACACCATTTGGTTGTGTGAACAACCTTAGTGTTTTTAAGAGGAATCTACTGGTAGGGGTGTGCACAGAACATTCAATCACAAACCGGTTTGACAGTTTGATCAAAAACCAGACCAGAGGCAGTCTAGTCCACGATCAAACCCAATTGAACCTGATCCATGGCAGACCAGTTTGGGATTGAGGGGCTATGCTTGTAAACGGGAAACTGGTGAGGATTCCCCTTTACAAGCAAAGGAGTGGGGGAATCACTAAAAAGTCTTCTGAAGTGTGGATGGCAGATGGCACCTTTCAGAGGCGTAACCATAATAGGGCAAGGGGAAACAGTTGTCTGGGGGCCCACTGCCTTGGGGGGCCCCCCAGAGGCAAGTCACATGACTGACTCCCACAGCCACGCACCTGCCCAGACGTCCTTAAATTGTACTCATCCTCCGAAACTGATGTGAGTGTTAAGACCTGGAGCTTCCAGAACAGCCTGTCTTTCTCTAGTACCATTAAATGACTTGCATCGTCCACAATTTACAAGACTTTTTAAAAAATAATTTAGGATGATGTTCTATTGTGGCACATAGAGGAGAGAGAGAGGGAGAGGGAGAGAGAGAGAGGGAGGGAGGGAGGGAGGGAGAGAGATATATATATATTTTACCATGCTTTTTGTTACCACTATTCAGCCTCATTTAAGATTTCTTTACTTCAAGAGCCGAGCTTCGGTGGGTGGGGGTCATTTTACAATCTTGTCTCTGGGCCCCCTCCAACCTTACTATGCCCCTGGCACCTTTAAAAGAAGATTACGGTTTTTATTGGCCCAGCAGCAGCCACCAGCACTCCTTGAGGCCCCCCTGGTGCAGCTGAAGCACACTGCGCCCCCTCCAGCAACCCGCCCACGCAGCATGGATGCCCAGGCAGATGACCTCCGTGGGTGGGCTGGGAGGGTTGCTTGCTTCCACCACTGTGTTGGCGGGTTGCTAGAGAGAATGGTGTGTGCTTGTGCTGCACCAAGGGGGGTTTTGTGGAGTGGTGGCAGCTGCTGCCAGGCCAATAAGAATCTATATTTAAAAGGTGCCCTCTCGCCGCCACCCCCGTCACCCTTTGGAAGGCTTTTCAAGGATTCCCCCCACCCCTTTGCTTGTAATGGGGAATCTTCATTGGATTCTCCTTTACAAACATAGCCCCTTGAACTGCCAAACCAGTTCGGTCAAACAGACCGGATCAGCCAGTCGGCTCAACCGAACTGGTTCGGTTTGAATCCAGTCTGAATTTGAACCGAACTGCAAATTTTGGTTTGTGCACACCCCTAGAACCTGGCCCATGGTTTGAATACGTTTGAAAATGTCAAGCAAGCAATCCTTAATAAGTTAAATAAACCAGAAACATTCATCACTACACCTCTGTAAGTACTTAATATATGGCAAAATCCTCACTCCCTTAATAATGTTTTTGCTACCACTTTGCTCCCTCAAATTAGTTGTTCTAGCGGAGCCTGTCTGACTTGCCTGGGCAACACACACTTCTCTCTCTCTCTCTCTCTCTCTCTCTCTCTGGTCATGGGGGGAAAGGAGCCTCCTGCTGGTTGCACCCAGAAAACGCACATTTGCTGCTTCTGTGCCAATCAGGCCACATTAAAGCTTTGTGGCGGGTGGGAGCAGGGCACAAGGTGAGGGCCCTTGTGGTCTTGTTCACCTGGTTAGCACATAACAGCATGGGTTGTTTTCAAAACTATACTGCATTGATTGAAATGTGTAAATTGTATTAGGATGCCAGCCTAATTGTAATAGGATGCCAGCCCTTGAAATACCAGACCAAAGCCAATACCGGAGCCCTCAGGCCCCCACATCTGGCAGCTCAAATTCTCAGCCCAGAGCAGCAGCAGCAGCAGCTTCATCCATCTTTCCCTCCATCCATCCTGTAGGAAAGGAAAAACTTGAAGGACCAAGGCAGCACAGCTGGATTTTTAGCCCACTTTCCTTAAGGAAAGTAAACTGATGACATCATGGGGGGGGAGGGGGGAAAGAGAGACCCTATCAGCTTGCAATGCCTGCACCAATATGAACCAAATTTGGTACAGTTGTAGTGAGTGACTCATAGGGACACCTCAGTGGCCTAGTTTGTGATTATGTCATCCACAGCTTTCAAGATGGTGGACAAGATGGCACATGTTTGAGGCATAACTGGGCTAACTTATGAACTGCCTAACCAATCTGAACCAAATTTGCTACAGCTGTAGGGACACATAGGGACACCTCAATGGCATAGTTTGTGGTGATATCATCCACTCCAGTTCAAGATGGTGGATGCATGAACATTTGAGGCACGTTGAGAACCGATTTGGACCAAATTCGGTACAGTTGTAAGGACACATTGGGACATCTCAATGGCATAGTTTATGTTGATATTGTCCACCCCAGTTCAAGATGGAGGGTGCATGAACATTTGAGGCTCAAGTAGGCTAGGTGGGAGCTACCACCACGGGGGTGGCCCCCCCCCCCATCTGGCCATCTGGATGGGCTGGATACAAGAAACAGTTCAAAGTTAGGTCTCAGCAGCCCTGCAGGCGCAGGTGGGCACCAGGCCCTGCAAGATGGCAGAAGAGACTACTGGCTCAGTCCCCACCTGGCAGCCATCCCCTTGGTCACATGCTGGCTGGCACTGGAATTTTTTAAAATACATGCAGGTTCGCAGCAGGAGAAGGCAAGCAGCAAGCAGAGTGAGGTGTGGCGTGGTGGGATGGTTCTTTCCATCAGTTTCAGTTTAAACCTCCTCTCCCTCAAGCCAAACCTACCTATCCTCTTTCCATATCTTCCTTCCTTCCTTCCTTCCTTCCTTCCTTTTTCTTTCTCTCCCGCTGTCCCTTCAAGCCTACCCCCATCTTCTTTTCCTTTTTCTATCCCTCTGTCTCTCTCTCTCAAGCCAAGCCTGCCCTATTCTTTCCCTCTTTCTTTCCCCATCTCACTTTTCTCTTTCCTTCTTATAAAAGCCTGTGTGGTGAAGGATCAAAGTATAATCTTATCAAAAATTAAGAGAAAAACTTCTCTAATTTTTTTTCTTTAGGAGGGCTCCGTGTTAAGTGTGATAAATTGGCAGAGGTGGAAAGGAAGAACAATGTATTTTATTATGTTTGTTGTACAAATTGTATTGTATTTATTTTATTTGAATTTTTAATTCAATTTATTTTATTTTATTTTAAATTAATCTTAGACTGCCAGAACTTCAAAAGTTAAATTTTGGTTAAATTCATTTTAATTAATTTCACTTTGATTTAATCAATTGATTGATATTAAGTGTTACATTAATAATCAGCACCCTAAAAATTGACCTTGGCCCCCATGAGCCAAGTCACAGTCAGTTTTGGCCCATTTACTAACTGCTGGTCCAGGAAGCTGTGCATGAAGAATGTAGCGGTCCTTGAAACTCTGTATGAAGAATTCAGTGGTCCTTGACCCCAAAAAGGTTGAAAAACACTGGGCTAGAGTATGGGGCTCAAGAGCAAAGATCTGGGGCTAGCTCAGAGTTTTTCCAGTTCAGATAAACACTGGGTAGCTGCTCAGATCCAGTCAGGACCCAAGCATCATTTCTTTGGGCCCAGTACAAACAACATGTAAGGTGGACTTCTCCCCGCCCCGGCTCTCGTTCGCCCTCTCTCACACACATATACACACCCTTCATCCCACATAAATAAAATCTCATGGATCATGAAAGAAAAAATTCTATTTTAAATTTTGAAATAACATTGCTGACTATTTTGTAACTCGGTCCTAATTATATGTTGAGAGTGAGGCAGGCAGATCACATTCCACCATTATAACCAGAAACCAAGGGGGCAGTAGGTACTATGGCTTAGTTAGGAAACAGCTCAATGAATTGATTTTAAATGTAAGAGAGAGAGCTTTGACGATGGTCCATGCTGACACTGAGGTAGAAAAGATAAGAAGTGACTTATATATAGGAGTTTCAAGTTTGATGGTGACTCCAGAAGTTTGATGGGTCTTTGTCTTCTTTTTTCTCATAGACTTTGCTGGAGTGGACTTCATTTGACAAAGAGATAAGAATATAAGCCTTTTAAATATTGCCCAATTGAAGCTACAGTGCCTGGTCCAGAAAAATCAGAAACATTCATTAAGGCAATCATTCTGCTCAAATGTTTGAACATTTCATGTCAAGGATGACACTTTCCCTACATCCTAGACAGGATGTCCAATTTTTTGACTGTTCGGGAATACTTTACATGTGGCAAACCAATTCAGGGAAGATGTAGATTTCTGCCTTTAGGGTTTTCCCTGTTCTAGAGCATTTCCCCTGCTCCATACAAGTGAAAGGGTACATTTGCTCCTTGTGTGTAGAGAGAAGGGGGGGAAAGAGGAGCATTTGGGGAAAGTGGAATGGGACATAATTGGATGCAACAGGAGGAACTTCCCCCAACATAGGATTTTCCCAAAAGCGCTTGAAGTTTCTTGGATTCTACCACCTCACGTAGCCCCTGTACTGCCTACTGAGTTGGGCCAGTCCTGGCTGGCTGGGAGGAGCTGCCTGTAGCATTTTTAATGGCTTAAAAGGTCAGCAGCTTCCCCTCTCTGTGCAAGCTGCAGCAGGCAGAAAAGAACAGCCCAGAAAGGAGAGGAAGCATTTTTTCCTGTTTACAAATAACTGAGAGAATCACATACAATCAACTGCAGGTTAGTCACTGACATTCAGCCCTGTCTATACTGCAAATTAGGGGTGTGCATTCTGGAATTTTCTTGTTCCGATTTGCATCCGAATCAAAACACCCCCGTTTTGTTTTGTACCCAAATTTTCTGAATCCGAATCAGCCCTGTTTTGTTTTGTAGCCGAATTTTCTGAATCTGAATCCGAATCTATTTGGATTTTTAAAAAGGGTCCCAGGGCAAAAAGAGTGGGTGGTGGTGGTAGTGTCCAATGGGTGGAAGCTACCACCCAAATTTCAAAGGAATTAGGCAAAGGGCTGATTTTTTGTGAATTTTTTAAGTTTACACATCTTTAATAATTTTCCCATAGGGAATAATGGGGATTCCAGCAAATGTATCGCTTCAAATCAAGGGGAAAGGGATGACCCAGAGCGAAGTGTGGTGGGTGGTAGTGCCCAATGGGGGCAAAAAAACTTCCAGAATTATCTCAAAAGAATTAGGAACATAGGAAACTGCCATATACTGAGTCAGACCATTGGTCTATCTAGCTCAGTATTTTCTTCACAGACTGGCAGCGGCTTCTCCAAGGTTGCAGGCAGGAATCTCTCTCAGCCCTATCTTGGAGGAGCCAGAGAGGGAACTTGATACCTTCTGCTCTTTCCAGAGCGGCTTCATCCCCTGAGGGGAATATCTTGCAGTGCTCACACATCAAGTCTCCCATTCAAATGCAACCAGGGCAGATCCTGCTTAGCTATGGAGACAAGTCATGCTCATCCACAAGACCAGTTCTCCTCTCCATTGGGCAAAGGGCTGATCTTTTGTGAATTGTTGAAGTTTACGTGTCTTTTAAGATTTCTCCCATAGGGAATAATGGAGGTTTCAGCAGCCCCATAATTCCACTTGGGGGGCACTGGGGTTTCCCAGAGCAAGGGGTTGTGTAGTGCACATAGGGTGCTAACCACCTCCATACCCACAAGCCCTTGGGGTACTGGGTTTTGTGTTTCTGAGGTGTTCATTGTAGATTCTCTGGTAGCATATGAGATTTTCAGTGAAAAACAAGAATCCACTCTCATATGCTACCAGAGAATCTACACTCAGAACACCACAGAAACAACAGAACCCAGCACTCCATGGGTTAGCAACCCTTCCCCTGGCCAATGTGGGGTCAGTAAAGAGTGGCAAGAAGCAAAAGAGCCAATGGGGAATAAGGAGGAAATTGTCAGCCGGTCAGCCCATGATTTAGGTCACCGATCAGAAGGCTGGAAGGGTGGGAAATCCAATGAGACGTCGAACACAAAATGGAGACTGACTCAGAGATCACCACAAAATGGAGGTCCGAAACAACAAAACGTTTTGTAGCCGAAACAGAGACGTTTTGTTTTGTATACAAAACTTTTGGATCTGGAAAATGGGTGTTTTGTTTTGTCTACAAAACACACGAAGCAGGCTGTTTTGGGTACAAAATGTTTTGTATCAGAAACTTTTCGCACATCCCTACTGCAAATGCATACATGACGCCTTGGGGGTATAGTCATTTGCCACAATGAGGCTCGGGGGGGTAGAGTGTCTTGTTTGTTTGCAACCTAAATGCTTGCTGCTGATTCCACCCCACCCCCAGGGAATTATTCTTTTCATAACCAAATAGTAGTGTGTTCTTTCTCAAGGGACTAGAATATAAGGAGCTCTATAAGTAGATGGTATCAAATAACAGTGACAACCCCTGCCCTCAGGTTTACAATCTAACAGACAAACACGGGCAGAGCAGCATTTAGGGTGGCCTTGGGGCATGATTTGAGGGGGCCCCACCGCCACTACCTGCCTTCACAGCCTCCGCTGCTTCTCTTTGTGGCTGCTGACCCACCACGGCTCACTCACCACTTGTGCTGCCCATCTTGCCTCCCTTTACGGATGCATTCTAATGACATCATTGCCTCAGCATGAACATGTTGCCCCACCCCAGCAAGAAAGCATGTGCTGCTGCATTGACATAATTAGACTGTGTCAGCAAAAGGAGGCTGTAAGAATTAACTAAGCTCAGTGGGGCTTACTCCCAGGAAAGTACACATAGGATTGTAATGCCAAGTCGTTAAAGGAGATGCAAGCAGGCAGGAGGAAAGAATTCAACTAAATTTTAGTAATTTCAGTGATCAAGAACGGAGTCCAGTAAACCAGAAGACACTGAAAAACCACATCAAGCATGATTTCTTCCAAATTCCTCAGAAGTCTTTGCATGGGGGAAGCTGCAGAGGTTTGGTAAGCTGGAAGTGCACTAAACCAGAAGTGCAAAACAGCACAATAACAATATTTAAATTAAAAAATCAAACTTGTTACTCCTATGTACAATGTTTTCCTAGGGCCGTAGGTTTTTCAGGTGTGCTCACTTTAAGGATCACCTTGGTAGTCACTTTCAACGAGGTTCATGGAGCAGAAGTGACTATTACTTTGCAACCACAGGCTTCATTACTCAACAAGGGACTTAAGCAGAAGAACTCTGTGGACAGTCACAAGACCAAGATAGAATCCCAGACAAACTCCACCCACACAACTCTGGAAGGAACCCTGGCAGGGTTGTCTGTATCCTTAAAGAGATAGTATCCAAATGCCAACATCCCCCTCTGCCTTCCGTGATTCCACACTATACTTACTAGCACACAACGTAGAGAACACTGGAAACAGAAGTTCAGACACATGATGTTACATTGGAGACAAGTTCTTAGTGCTGCTGTCTCATATCAAAGTCATTACACTTGAAAGGTAGTTTCACCACACAGCCACTACCTGCCTGAACGGAATTCTCTGGCCACCTTCAGATGTAATGCAGACCCGCATCCGTGCCCCCTACTCTACCATCCACATTTTGACAAAATGGAGAGCTCCCTCTCTGCAATCTCGCTGACTGCAGAGAGGAGGGGGAACTGGTTGCTGGGGCTTCCTTCTTTTATGAAGGACAGCCTCGGCAGCCAATAGCAGCTGGAGCAAGGGAGGCGTATCCTCCCTCAGCTCCAGTCGTAGAAGGGGGAAACTGAGGTGACAGCATTCAGATGTAATGCTGGCCCTGCCAAACCGGAGTTGAAGGGTTAGGATAACTGAAGGTACTGACGGTACGAATCGGAGTCCGGGAAGGGAAACCCTGGGTACATTTTTTCCACTAAACTCCAGTTGCCTGCATTCAAATGTACCATTTCCAAAACCGGAGGCGAAAAGAAAGATTATTTGTATTACATAGAAATGTAACAACTTCAGCTTGATAGAAACCTAGGTCTGTTGGATTCTTAATCGCCCAGTTCTTGCATTCTGCTCCTTGCAGCTTTTATCCATGTGGCTCTACCTGGCCGCCCTGGTGGGGCTTTACTTCCTTCGCCGATGGTACCGAGAGAGACAGACTGTGGACAACCTGACAGAGAAATATGTCTTCATCACCGGCTGTGACTCTGGTTTTGGGAACCTGCTTGCTAGGCAGCTGGATGCCCAGGGCCTGAGAGTGTTGGCAGCCTGTTTTACTGAAAAGGGGGCAGAGCAGCTATAGAAGGCATCATTGGAGCGCCTGGAAACCACCCTTCTGGATGTCACCAGCACCAAGAGTGTTGTGGCAGTGACCAAATGGGTGAAAGGATGTGTGGGGAACAAAGGTGCCTGACTCTCTTCTTCTGTCTTGCTGCATCTTGTTGAGATTTATCCTCAGAAGTTGCATTCATAATGCTCACTCCAAATGCAAGATAAGCATCACATCCTAAAAAGCCCAGATTTTAATCCAAGATGCGGAGGAATTGAAGGCCTGCATGCCTGACTACCTGACACCCATCCATCCACATATTTCCTGCCACCAAGTCGCATCTTCCCTTCCTTACTTTTCTCATCAGTCCAGCAGCAAGAGGAGAACAGGGGGCTGTCTCTCCTCCCCCTCCACTGCCCCCAATGCCTGGTAGGCTGTGATTATTGTGTGGCAGATGCGACGTTCTACAAATGGTAGATTTTCCAGAGTTGCTTCCATGGGCCAATAGAGCTGAAGAAACTACAATTCTCACCACTCCTTGCATCTGGCATGCAGTCAGTGCAGCATGCAGGGCACCAGGGCAGGGAGAGACAGCCCTCATTTCTAGGGATGTGCGGTTCGGTCCGGATCCGGACCGGTTCGTCCCGAACCGGTCCGGATCCGGCGGCTCGATCCCGGACCGAATCGGGCCCTTCTGGGACCGAGCCGGACTGAATTCGAGCCGGTTCGGTACCGAACCGGCTCAGGTTTCCCGAACCGGTCCGGGAGTGCCATTGAGTCTCTGGAGTGTCTCTTGAAACTTTAAAGTGTGTCCTCCATTTTGTGTCTCCTTCCCGAAACTTTTGCTCCTCCTTGCATCCATTTTGTGATGCTATTTCCAGGCATTGTATTGGCTGCGCTATTGATCCTTGATTGGCCAGAATGAGTCCTTTGGTCTGGTAGGCTGCTTGGCTGTTGCACTGTTGAGAGCTGGCACCCTGTTGGCCGTGGGGGGAGTGCAAAGGTGGGGGCTCCCAAAGGAGGGAATTTCAAACCTATATAAACCCAAGCCTCTTCTCTGGAAACTTCTCTTGGCTGCAGTTTTGGGATCATCTCTGAGACCTGCTTGCCCTTTGCTGGCTGCTCTGGTGTCTCTGTGAGTCCTCCCTGACTGTGTCCTGTGTCTCTCTGTGTGTGCTCTAATCCTTTGTCCACCTGCCCTTTGTGACTCTCTGTGTGTCTCCTCTCTCTGTCTGTCTCTTGTCTGTACTGTGTGTTACTTCACTTTACTTTCTTCTTAATTTCCCCCAATTTTCCCTGTTCCTTGTCTGTCTGCTTTTCTCCCCCCCTCCCCCCCTTTCCCTTCTCATCCTTTGGGCCTACCCTCCCCCACTCCCACCCGCTGCATCCTCATTGCTTTAAAAGTTCTTCCATTTATTATTGCTCTTTGTCCTGCCTTGTTTTTGTTCAACTTTTTGATTTTCACATTGCATTCCATTGGTTTCATTTATATATTGCTTGCTGGTTTTGCTTAAATTGTACCATTTTGTTTGTTTCTGCTGCTGCCCTGTGAGTTGGTTCCCTGAATCCCTCCCCCCCACCCCCAGAGGATTCTGTTGTTGTTTCTTGTTGTCCCATATAATCAGTTTTGGTTCCCTGCTCCCAACTTGCCCCTCCAAGTCCAAACCACACCCCACCTCAACCCCACCCCATCCAGCCTTCTCCCAAATTTGCTGCTGCCAAACAGAGTCCAGTTTTCTTTGCTTGCAGTTCCACTTATTCATTTGCTATTATTAATTTGCAGCAATTGTGGTTTCATTGTCTCTGTTCACTTAGTGGCCCCCCTCAGAGTCTGTGTGTTTGGTTCCCCCTCCCACCCACGAGTTTCTTCTTCTTGGTGGTTTTTGGTTTAGAACAAAAGAGTCTTTCTTTTCTTTTCTTTTTTTAAACTTCTGGCTTGTGTTCTCTTGATATATATTTTGCTCCCCTCCTCCTCCTCCTCCCCCTGCCTGCCCCCCCACCCTCCCTCCTCCCAGACCCTAGCCCAGGCCCAGCTCCTCCCCCCACCACCCCATCCAGCCTTCGCTGCTGCTACCCAGAGTCCAGTTTTCTTTGCTTGCAGTCCCACTTATTTATTTGCTATTATTAATTTGCACCAATTGTGGTTTCATTGTCTCTGTTCACTTAGTGGCCCCCCTCAGAGTCTGTGTTTGGTTCCCCCTCCCCACACCCCCACCCCCGAGTTTTTTCTGCTGGTTAGAGTCTTTCTTTTCATTGTTTTTTTTTTAAACTTCTGGCTTGTGTTCTCTTGATATATATTGCTTTATATATTTTGCTCCCCTCCTCCTCCTCCTCCCCCCTGCCTGCCTCCCCATCCCTCCTCCCAGACCCTAGCCCAGGCCCAGCTCCTCCCCCAACCACCCCATCCAGCCTAATCGCTGCTGCTGCCCGAGTTGTTCCAGTTTCTCCTTTGCTGTTTGTTGTTGCCCCCTCCCCTTCCCCCAACACCCCCTGCCACACACTAGCCCCCAACCACACACACCCTCTCTGCTCCCACCCCACCTCTTTTTCTCCTTGCCCCTGACTCTCTCCACTTACCCCAGGCCCCCTGCCACACACTAGCCCCCAACCACACACACCCTCTCTGCTCCCCCCACCTCTTTGGACCGCTGCTACTGCTGTCCTCCCCCACACCTGAATCCCCCCTCCCTGCTGCGCTGCGCTCCTCCTCTCTCCTCTTTCTCTTTCTCTCTCTCCTCTCTCTTTCTCCTCTCTCTCTCTTTCTTTTCTCTCTCTCTCTTCTCTCTTTCTCTTTGTCCCTGCCCCCCCTCTCTTTTCTCTCTCTCTTAGTCTTTTCTCTCTCTGCTCCCCTTCACTTTCCACCTCCTCTCCCACAGCTGCAGCCACACACAGTAGCCTACCCACCTGGCGGCTGCCATCGGTTTTTTTTCTCCTTTTGATAGTTTTTGGTTGATTTTGTCTCTGCTTGGGGGTGAGTTGAGCGACACAAATAGTGTTGTCTCCTCACTTCTGCCCCTCCATCGTTGAACTACCCCGGTTGCCTGTGTGCCTCGTGCGGCAGCCCTGCTGTGTCCCAGCCCAGGGTGGCTGGCTGGCGGCGACGCATCCGTGACCAGCAGTGAGCGGCAGGAGAGGGACCGGAAGAAGAGGGGTTAGTGCGTGTGCGATTGTGCACCTTTTGTTGCCCCTTTCTCTCCCTAGCTGGCGGTTTTAAATAGGGACACCCCTATTTTGAAATGCATTTGGGTGTGGGGAGGAGGGAGGGAACCTTGGAGAGGAGATGTACTGTTGTAACTTGTGTCTTCATGCCCAATAAAGAAATTGCTGCTGTGTGTTGCGTTGCATTGCATGCGTCTTGCAGTTGGTTTTTGAACAGGTGCCTTCCAGAGTGCTTCCTTGCCTCTGGGGAAGTCTGAGTGGGGTCCTGGGCTCTGATGCTGCCACTACATGCTGGGCCCATGCCATGCCAGAGTGCTTCCTTGCCTCTGGGGCAGTCTGAGTGGGGTCCTGGGTTCTGATGCTGCCACTACATGCTGGGCCCATGCCATGCCAGAGTGCTTCCTTGCCTCTGGGGCAGTCTGAGTGGGGTCCTGGGTTCTGATGCTGCCACTACATGCTGGGCCCATGCCATGCCAGAGTGCTTCCTTGCCTCTGGGGAAGTCTGAGTGGGGTCCTGGGCTCTGATGCTGCCACTACATGCTGGGCCCATGCCATGCCAGAGTGCTTCCTTGCCTCTGGGGCAGTCTGAGTGGGGCCCTGGGTTCTGATGCTGCCACTACATGCTGGGCCCATGCCATGCCAGAGTGCTTCCTTGCCTCTGGGGCAGTCTGAGAGGGGTCCTGGGTTCTGATGCTGCCACTACATGCTGGGCCCATGCCATGCCAGAGTGCTTCCTTGCCTCTGGGGAAGTCTGAGTGGGGTCCTGGGCTCTGATGCTGCCACTACATGCTGGGCCCATGCCATGCCAGAGTGCTTCCTTGCCTCTGGGGCAGTCTGAGTGGGGTCCTGTGTTCTGATGCTGCCACTACATGCTGGGCCCATGCCATGCCAGAGTGCTTCCTTGCCTCTGGGGCAGTCTGAGTGGGGTCCTGGGCTCTGATGCTGCCACTACATGCTGGGCCAATACACACATATGATGATGATCATGATGTTCAATCCATGAGGCTGCCATCAAGTGTTTGCTGCTGCTTGCTTGCCATGGCATTGGGCGGGCAGAGTCACAGAGTGGGTGGGTTCAACCTCTGTGTAGGTGTGACTGGGTTCTGGTTTTGGTTGTGTGCAATTTAGAGTCACTAAATAGGCTGCATTGAGTTTGATGCTCCCCCCACAGGAGCATTACTTGAGAACCACCCCCCAGAACCCACACTTTGTGTTCCAGTTCACTAAATTAGGTTTCCTCCTTTGATCTGCAGGTTCCCAAGCGTTGACTGCATCCCTCCCCCACCCCCGGTAGGTGCTGTGCCCTCCCCCATCCACTCTCCCCCCCAAAAAAAAGTTAAAAACTTGCCACCCACACCACAACTACTCCACCCAACTGCCCGTGCCACCCTCCGACACCAGGGGTCCACCCTTTAACCCCCTATTTTTTTAAAAAAAACCCTCCCAGACCCATCTCCCCAATTGGCTTGGTGGTTGACTCCCAAATTCTAAAATGACACCCTCCCCCTCACTTCAATTGGCTTTTCCCCCCCCCATATCAAAAAGTCTTCCTTTCCCCCCAATTGGCTTCCTTTTTTGAAAACAAACTTCCCCCCCACCGTCTCCAAATCAGCTGCCTTTTTTTTGGCCCCTAAGTAAGCCCCTCCAAATTATTTTTTTGACCCTGTCTGGCCTTCCTCCTAAAGTCTCCCTCCTTCTGACCTAGCAGCATGTCTGAGCGCCGTGTGGCGGGCAGGGCTCGCTCAAGGCTGGCAGGCAGAGGTGGGAGAGGCCAGGTGCAGGGTGCGCCTGTGGCACGGGGAGGGAGAGGACGCGGGGAGCCTGAGGACACCCCAGTTCTCCCCATTGGAGAATTCTTCGCTCCGGCCCCATCTTTGGTGCGCAGGATTCAGTTCCCCACGCCTGCTGCCGCCAATCGCGGCAGAGGCAGAGGCACCGTTAGGGCTGTGGTGGGTCCCTCCTCGCCGGCGGCACCAGGTGCTGCTGAGGTACCGCCAGTTGTTGTGGTGGAGGAGACTGTGGAGTTGGAAGAGCAGGTAGAGGGCGGTGAGGACCGTGCGGCTGGCAGCGATGCAGCCAGGTTCTCCCTCCCTCTGGGGCCCCTTCCCCCTATCCTTTTGCCGCTCAGTGGCCCCCCCCCCCTCGTGAAGCCCGACACTCTGGTGGGGAGCGGTCTGGCGAGGTGGTGGAGGAGAGGCCTGCCTCTCCAATGCCAGTTGAGCTGGGCCCTTCCTCCGCTGTGGAGGGCGGAAGGGGCGGGTTGGGTGGCAGCAGTGGGCAGGCAGCGGCTGCCGCCCCCCCCAGGACTGCAGCCACCCCGCGAGAAACGGCCTAGGATGGCGCCCAGGGCGCAGGAGGCCAAGGGCAGTGGTGCATGGGTGCATTTTGAGGTCCCTCAAGATGCCCCATTCCACGCCCGCTGTGTCCACTGCAGGATGCTTGTCAGCCGTGGAAGGGACCCTGCGCACCTGGGTACGACGCCTATGTGGAGACACCTAGAGCGTCACCACCCAGGTCTCAGGGGACAGGCTGGCAGCGCTAGTGCGCCTTGTGCATCTGCCACTAGGGCGGGCAGCGGCAGTGTGCCAGCCAGCAGGCAGGCTACACTGCCCGTCCAGCGGTGGACGCAGTCCTCGGGCAGCCAGCGTATTGTTTGCGTGGACCATCATCACCTCACCCGCCTCATAGGGGATATGATTTCCACCGATGACCAGCCGTTTCAGGTGGTCGAGAACAACGGCTTCCGCCGGATTCTCCAATACCTGGCTCCCGAATACGTCATCCCCTCAAGGACCACGTTCAGCTGGAACGTGGTCCCCTCCCTGTACCGCCGGTGCAGGGAGCTCATGTCGGCCGAGCTGCGTGCAGCTCCGGCCGGGACAAGCGTGCATTTCACGACTGACCTCTGGACCAGTGTCAGTGGGATGCACGCTTCTTTCCTGGCCCTCACTGCCCACTGGTGGGGACCGGAGAGTGAGGGGACCTCCGCGGGGGATGCTTCCGGGTCCGGCGTGGCTCCCGCTGCACTACGGCACAGGTGGGCCGTCCTGCACGTGGAGACGATGGACACGAGGCACACCGCGGAGGAGGTGGGGGCCGTACTCGACCGCCAGATAGAGGAGTGGATTGGCGGGTGTCCACACCTCTCCCGCGGCTTCATCTCACCGACAATGGAGCCAACGTTACCGCCGCTGTCGAGACAGTCATGGACTGTGTGAACATACGGTGTATGGCACACACGCTCCATCTGACCGTCAGTTACGCCTTTGGCCTTAAGGAGCTGAAGGCGTCCCAGGAGAAGGGGGCCCGCCCCATCCCAGCTGCTGTTGCTGCCATGGCCACGCTTGTGGATAAGTCTCGCAAGCTGGCCGCCCACTTCCACCGCAGTGAGAAGTCCAGGAGACTGCTTCGCCAGAAGCAGGATGACCTTGGCCTTCCTCGCCATCTCATCCCTACAGATGTGGAGACGCGGTGGAACTCCACCTTTCTCCTGTTCCAGCGCCTGTTGGAGCAGGAGAGAGCCCTTGTCGCCCTGGCGAGGGACGAGTCCTTGGATGTCTGCGACTTCTCGAACGCAGAGTGGAAGCAGATGTCCGAGGCGGTGTCGGCACTCGAGCCCTTCCAGCTTGCCACGAAGGGCTTGTGTGGCGACACCACTCCCTTGAGCCAGGCGCTGCCCACAGCTGTTGGTCTCGAGAAGCTGATGGGTGGACTCCATATCTCTCTGACCACGCCAGAGGGTCGTGCTCTGGCTGGGAGGCTGAGGTCTGGGGTTGACAAGCCGCTCGTTGATGTGCTGGGAGACAGGGAGGAGTATGTCCTCGCTTGTCTCTGTCACCCAGCCCTCAAGGGCAATGCCGTGAGTGCCAACGAATTGCCCAGGTGGAGGGGCATCCTGGTCGAGAAGGTTAGGGAGAAGGAGGCCGCTAGGGCCCGCAGAGACCAGGGTGTTGGTAGTGGTGCGGGGGCAGCCCTCGCGGCCCAACCCGCACCCAGCAGCAGCATGGGCGGCCAGCCGGCGGCAGCTTCCCCTTCCCCTCCCTCTTCCCAGTCCAGCAGCGCGGCATCCCAGGCGGCGCCATCGCAGCAGCCACTTGCTACCGACTCGAGATCCGCCCAGTGGTTTCAGCGGTTCTGCTATGGCGCCATGCCTGGTATGCGGGAGGCTCGACCTGCCAGGCCCCCCTCCAGTGCTGAGCAATGCGTTGCGCAGTACTTGGAGGAGCCTGTGAAGGGAGACGGCGTGGACTGCGCACAGTTCTGGGCGAGCCGCCACCAAGTCTGGCCGGACATGGCGGTGGTGGCTGTGTGCCTCCTCTCCTGCCCCCCAACCAGTGTCCAGAGCGAGCGGGTGTTTTCACGTGCCGGGGACGTGGTGACACCCTCTCGCTCCCGCTTGGACCCTGGTCTGGTGGAGCAGCTGGTCTTCCTTAAGGTGAACCTCCCCCTGTTGGGCTACCCCAAGCTGGAATTTGAGCCGGGCGAGTGATTACCGTGGGTTGCCCCATGGTTGGTCACCTGCCTGGCTCGACCTCTCTGCTTATCCCTACCCTCCCCCCTTCCACCTCTAGCTGAGCTGACGTGACAGATGCTGAGCCGTGCCAGCCAGTCGCAGCGTGTAGTGTGCCCACACAGAGATGCAGTTGTAGTAGTAGTTGTAGTGCTGCGACTGGCCAGATGTTTACAATGCCCACGCCCACCTAAAAAGAAACCCAATGCTGACCAGCACAGGCCCTTTATATTTCCACCTGTCAGCATTTGGGGACCTGGCGTGGGCACGGCACACCCCCCCCAAAGTAGCACAGCCCACGGAGTACTAGACTTAGCGGCAGCGGCGGGTATACGTTCTAAAATGCAGTGTAGATATGTAAATACTGTATGTAAATAAACATGTAAATAATTTTTTCTTTAAAAACCCCATGTCAAAATCAAGCCTCAAAATTATGCAAAAGAAAGAAAAAAAGGTGACAAAGGGAGAACAAAATGATGAATGCCAAATGAATTGATTTTATTGAAAATGTTACCAGAAATCATGTGTGGGGGGCTTGGTTTACATGGAGAAAATGATTGGGTGATTTTTTCAAATGAAACGAATGAATTATTATCATCTTATGTTCATCTTGATTGTGGTCACTGTTGATGTTGGCTGATGGCAAAAAACCCAAAACCATCAGAATAGCAATGAACTGGCTGCCAACACAACATATTGATTGATAACTGTGCAGGGGGGGAATTGGGTCTGTGTGTGTGTGTGTGTGTGTGTGTGTGGTGCAGGCTCAGTCTGTCTCTTCCTGTTGTGTGTCTGTCTGTCTGTCTGTGTGAATGGATGCCTAGCACTGTCTCTGTGTGTGGATGCTTTCTGTGTGTAGTGTGGTGTGTGTCTGTCTACATGTTTTTTTTCCTCCCCCCCATGCCTCCCTCCATCCTTCCCCTCTCATCCTCTCCCCTTCCTCTTCACCACCTTCCATCCTCCCTCCCTTCCAGCCCACCACCGCCTCACCTGCCCCCAACCCCGGTCTGGCAGATGATGAGAGTCTGGTCTCTCCCACCGAAGCACACACGTGAGCACGTGTGTGCACAAATATGTGGCTGACCAACTCTGAGCCGGACCCTCCCCCCTTCAATCCCCTCTACATCCCTCTCCCCCTCCCCTTTCCTCCCCCCTGCCTCCCTCCCTGCCTCCCTCCCCCCTCCTAGCTAGCAGCACACACATACACACACAAAACACCTGTGGTGGCAAACACCACCAGCACACATGCACTCACACTGGTGCCACCACCTCTGCCTTGGGCCTCTGTGTCCTTGAGCAGATATGTGGTGGTGGACCAGAGAAGCATTTCTTTCCAGCAAGGCAAAAGGCATGCACTCACTGCACACACACACACACACACACACACACACACACACACACACACGAAGAGGTGAAAAGACGAGAAGAGGCAACTTCTAGAACCAGCAGCAGCAGGTGAGTGTCGTGTAATTGTGTTGCTTCCCAAGGCCACTGCCCATGCTCAATGCTCAGTCTGCTGAAACTAAAGAACTAGCTACAATCACCCTTCCTCACACGCAGCTCAGCTCAGCTCAGCTGCACAGCACACTGACTAACTAGACACTACAGCTGGTGGTAGAAAAAACAGAAGTCTAGATTCTAGAAGATGTCCTGGTGGATTTTAAACTTTCAAATCTGTGCTAGGATTGCCTCGCCTCCTCCTCCTCCTCCTGCCTGTAATTGTGCCCTCTCCCCTTGCAGTTGCGCCGTCGTGATGGGTTGGTGATGTGCGTGCGCCGTCTACTTAGCTCTCTCCTCCTCATGTTGGCTGGGCTTGCCAGGCACTGGCTGGCAGCAGCTGTTGGCTGTGTGCTAGGCTCAGGCTGTGGCACGCGTGACTGGACTGGGAATGTTATTGTAGCGGCAACACTGGTTGTGGTGGTAGCAGTAGTAGCTGTTGCTGTTGCTGGGCTGGTGGCTGCTGGCCTGTGCTGACTCTGCGCACTTGGTCTGGTCTGGTAATTTGGATGCAGATGTAGGGTGTGTGTGCATCATCCATGGGGAGCAGCAGAGCAGAGCAGAGCAGGTTGGCTGGCTTCTGTCTGTCGGACCTAGTCAGTGGCAGGCACTGAGTGAGGCGGTGGTTTCTTTGGGCGTCACATCACCCATCATGCAGAGCGGCAGGTCTGCTGCTCTGCTGCTCCGCCTCCTGCTTCTCTGTGTGTGCTGCTCTTGTGCTTAGTGTGCTGCTCCGCTGCTGCTGCTGTGCTGGCAGGCAGCACAGCAGTGGCCTTTTTGTTAGATCAGAGAGTGGGTGTTGTCTCTCTGAGTGTCCTCCTCTTACTTGCTTGGATAGGAGTGGTGGTAGTAGGTAGGCATTAAGATGGACTGACTAGGTGTTACGTGTTAGGGCGCCCAGAGAGAGGCGCAAAAAAGATGGGGTGGCAATTGTTGGGTTGCTCCTAGTATTATTGGTGAATTTTTGAAGAAAATTTTTTTTCCATTGGCTAGAATGGGGGTTTGGGGGCTGCCCCAGACCCGCCTCTGTGGGGTGGCAGCACCGCCAAAGTGGGTCCGGGGCCATGGCAAAAATGCCCTCAGTCCCTCCCAGCAATCCCCGTAGAGATAGGAGTGATGGTTCTGTTGTTTTTCTGAGGTGTTCTGAGTGAGTGTGGATTCTGTGATAGCAAATGAGAGTGGATTCATGGTGTCTCATTGGAAATCTCATTAGCTATCATAGAATCTACACTCAGAACACCTCAGAAAAACAACAGAACCATCACTCCTATCTCTACGGGGATTGCAGGGAGGGACTGAGGGCATTTTTGCCATGGCCCCGGACCCACTTTGGGGGTGCTGCCACCCCACAGAGGCGGGTCTGGGGCAGCCCTAAACCCCCATTCTAGCCAATGGAAAAAAAATTTTCTTCAAAAATTCACCAATAATACTAGGAGCAACCAATTGCCTTGGGATTTTTGGGGTGGAGGACACCCATGGGTGGCTACCACCCACCCCAGCTTTTTTGCCCCTAAGGGCTCCACATTGTGAGTTATGGGCAAGAATTAATTTTTAAAAAAAATTGTAAAAAATCAGAGGAAGGTCCAATCGACTTGAAATTTGGGTGGCAGGTAGAACACAATGTCCCCTTCAAAACCAGCCACTTTTTGTGATCCGAACCAGTTCGAAACTGAACCGGACCGGGGGGGTGGTCCGGCAAAACCAAAACCGAACCTCCCCGGTCCGGTCCGGACCCGGTTCGGACCCGAACCGAACCGGGAGAACTGGTTTTATGCACATCCCTATTGTGCTGCTCATATGGTTGGTGTTTTGTGCAAAGTTTTCTGAAAGAACGATGGTTTTGAATGGAACTCTTTTAAAGTAAAAAATTTCTTGTTTTGAAGTTAAAAATTTGTAGCAGCTGTCTGTTTCTGTTTCAACACCCCATGCTTAGAAGCCTTTCCATCCTGCCTAATTTTGAATGAGACGGAGGTTTGGAAGGCTGTTTTAGTAGACACAACCAGAGGGGGAAAATCCAAAGTTTCCTTGGTGCAACAATGAAGCTTAAGATCACGGGACTGGTTGAGACTGGGCTGTGACAGGTGGTGGCAGCACGGTAAGCTCTGCAACACCTATACACACTTACTTGGGGGACAGTCTGATTGAAACCAGTGGTACTTTATTCTAAGTAGGCATGCATATAATGAATTGCACTATAAAGCCTAAATGCTTACAATCTACAGGTAGGCAGTGATTTACATCAAAATCAAGCTATCCTCTTAACGGCCCTATAGAGATGTCCTACTGACCCAAAACAGAAGCAACATTCCTCGTGGTGGATCATTGATTGCAAACCTCTCCCAGCCAGCATCCTGTGGCTGAACAGAATAGTGACTGCAGGTTTTGCTGCTTAATTCCATTTCTACAAAGGCTGGAGCATAGCTTTTGTTTTTTGTTTTTTTTAAATAGACTCTGGGGATCTGAGCAATCTAATGACAACAATGACAAATATTTTGATTGATTGATTGATTGATTGACTGAGTGCCATCATGTCGGCATTGACTCTTAGCGACCATATAGATAGAGTCTCTGCAGGCAAATATTTATATACTGCTCTTCAAAGTTCTCAAAGCAGTTTACTTAGGAAAATACATAAATAAGATGAGCTAACCAGGTGCTGGGGAACATGCTTGAAACCTGGTAAATACCTGGAAATCTGGGGAAGATGTCAACCCTATTCTCATTTTGTCTTGAGATACTCAGAGAACAGCAAAGCTTGTGTGGGTGTTAAGAAGGCTTGCACAAGTCTACAGAGCACCAAGCTTGTGCAAGGGTGTGGGAAATTCACCCAGAAATCAAAAGCTATGCTTTTTGTGCACCTTTCCATGCCTGCAAGTGGTTGGGTCAGGGGATGGGCAAGGTGGGCAGTGCAAAGTGAGCAGCTGATAGTGGAGTGCTCTGGTTCTGACCAATGGAGTTACAGAGGTGGCAGCTGTGCAAGGTCTGCACATTCTAAAGGCATTTTTGACTACAGCACAATTGCTGCTGGATCTTCCTGGCAAAATATGGCACCTGGAATTCATAGGAGAAGAATGGCAGTTCAGTCCCCAAATAGCAAGCAAAACCAGTTGGTGAGAAAGCAGCAAAGCAAGAGGCCTTGAGACATCTCTTTAGTATTGAAGAACTTCAAGGATTTATTTAAAGAAAAGGTTACAAACAAATGTGAAAGAGCCTTTAGCTTATTTCAGCTGTAGCTCATGGCTGAAGAGAGACCAAAAACAGACAGCCATCTCTGGGGTGACAAAATGGAGACTAACACTGGAAGAACAAAGAGCGGAGGAGTCCAGCACTTTTATCCATGACCTCCCGCCACCGGTGGTCACTATGAGACATTGCAGCTGAGAGCTAATCCTGCCAGGGCCCTAGCTCCAACAGAAATGTGGCTTTTGTCATCCTAACAGTGACATTGTCCAGTCTACTTTGTCACACTCTCCTAAAGAATTGAGGGACTTTTATATTGAGGAAATGAAACCATGGCCATAGAATTGTTATGCTTGCTCAAGACAGACAGAAGAAACTGAGCGCTGCTCCCCCTGCAGGCAATCTTGTGCAAATTCATGGAGGGAGGAGTTTTAAGCGGGGAGGGGAAACCAGCCCTCCACCACAGCTGCATGCACACGTCATCCTTTGCTACCTGCCCAAAGGTGAATTCACAATTGGGAATGAGGTGGACCCTCCGCCCCCTCTACAACCCCATTGGCCAAAAAATGGGGCAGGAGGAGGGCGGGGAGAGCATGTTGTGCGAATAGTTCCTGCTTGGAAAAATGTAACACCCTGTAGCCAAACTTCATAACAAATGAGAACATTTACTCCAAACTAGGCATTAAAACATTTATTTCCTTTCATTTGTGCTTTGACTACTATCATACTAAGCCGTGGGATCGTACACCACTTCCTCCCATGCGTAAGCTTGCAGTCTGGAAAGCACCCTGTTCAAGCTGCTTCTATCCTCAGGCTTGAATTTGCCTCAGACAGGAAGGATCTAATGGCTGTATTCAGCTCTTTTATCACAGTGGAGTATCTTGCAAGTTTGCAAGAATTACATTATGCTGCTGAAGGGTGACAGTGATGTCTGAAGTTGAAAGGACCAGTACTGGGCATGTCTTAATGAAAGAAGTGTAAGACTTTCTATGAACCCTAGACAGACATACTCCTTTATTATTGCACTTTATACTAGTTGTACACATCAAGCCTGCAACACAGATTTCAATATGCATATTTGTACTATTTTAACAGATGATTTCAGCAGCTCACTAATACTTTAGCTTGTGCTGCACAATTCATGTAATGCTTAAGCAAGATTGCTTAAGCATTACATTAATTGCGCAGCACAAGCTATAACAAGTTGTAACAATATTACAAGTGGTAGTGCAGCTATGCACCAAAGAATAATATAAGATCCAGTCAGTGGAAGGGAATACAATTGTTACTTCAGACATGGGCAGTTACTGTTGGATTGGATATGGTTCTACAGATTATATATACATAGATTAAGATATGATTTTATTGTAGACTATCTACAAAAAGTATTCATAGTGGGCCACTGAGGAAGACCCAGGAGGATTGATATGTGTATGGCTGATAAGAACCAGAAAAGAATTGGTGTTTGAAAATCAGAATCATACAATGACTCTTCTCTACATATGTGGACTTGTAAATTGTCATCTTGTACCGTGGACAAATTGCTTTGGATTATTGGACCTCTATAAGAATTGTGAAATATTTTACTATTTGATTCAAATTAAGTTTATTAGGATCTGAGACCAGAAAACAAACTGGAACAGAAATAAGAAGGATTGTGATTCAGAGTTACTATTGGGTTTCACAAGAACTTCACTATTTGGGCAGTTTCATTTTAAATTTTGCATGAGAATTCTTATGTGGAAACAATGTTACATGCTATTTTAGAATTTCACTATGTTATATTTTGTGATAATGATTCTTTATTGAAGTATTAAATGAGTATTTCTTAATCTCTTTGGTTCTCAGCTTGGGTACAGTTGTGATTTGGTGAACCCTTCTAGTTCATGTTTCTTGGCTACTGTCTGTGAATAGCTCTTGTTGTTCAAGTACACACCTTTTGAGAGAGTGAACCAAGGTCTCCAAATTGCCCCAAGCAAATAAGGCTGGAGCTTCTTCAGAGATGTGTCCATGCATAGTTCATTGACTCTTCATCTCAAGGCAACAGATTGTTTAGTTGTAATCCTGCTACCATCAGATGCCTTCACTGTTGGCACTCAGTAGCATCAACAGCCCTCATATCCAGCCAGATACATATGCCATGAGAAATAGATGAAGCAATTAAAGGCTCTTGTGAGCCCAAAGTATAGATGGTGCTTGTTGCATATCAGTCCAGTTCCTTCCAGAAATGTCAGCCTTTTGGGAAATACTGATTGACATTGACTGCATGTACATACCAGTAATGACTGCTTCTAGATCTATCATTTGTAGACTATGTGGCTGGTGAATAGGGCAAAAATGTGACAAAGCTGTATGAACTACTCTCTCAGAAATAAATGGAAAAAATAAACTAAGGTTTTTTCTTCAAGGCTGTGCAATAAGTAGCATAGTACTTTTGAGTGTTTGAAGCACTTTCCAGTTAAATATTTGTAACCATGGCCCACACGATGCACAGTGTTACGGTGGTGTAACATTGAACTGCAGGCCTTCTGAGGAACTGAAAGGCTGTTCAGGACACTGGGGAGATCTGTCCTCCTCATTCAGGCCTGTGGGGAGATCTGCAGAAGCACTGTGTGTACAACCGCTGGACCCTGCCTTTCAAGTCCACAGCAGCCCCACAGAGCAGCGTTGTGCCTTCATAACACTGTGCACCATATCAGTCAACTCTGTGAGTTATATTGTTCACCATTCCAGATGGGGAGCGAGGCTAGGGTGCACTGGCTTGCCTAAGGCCACCTAGTGGATACATGGCAGAGACATGGATTTGAACCAGGGGCTTTTGGATCCACAGCTCAGACTTAGCCACTACCCCACACCAGCTCACACCAATTATTTGATGACATATGATGCATCTGTTTAGGATATTAAAAAACATTATTAGAGTTATGTCCCTTCCGCAGTTTATTGGCTTGTTTGGACAATTTTTTAAATTTATTTATCTAACATTTCTATACCACTCAAAACTTGCATCTCTGGGCGGCTTACAATTAAAATCAATAAAAAGTACAAAAGTTAAATTCATTTAAACATTACAATCATTAACATTGTCATTTAAAACTCCACATTCAAAATTATCTATAAATCTAATTAAAAGCCTGGGTGAATATGTCTTGGGTGCCTTTTTAGAAGTTGCCAGAGGTGGGGAAGCTCTTATTTCAACAATAGCAATGCTGCTGCTATGGTATAATCTACAGTGCCTGGGCTGGCTTGGACATAAAGCAGGTCAACACGTAGTCTGCCACCGACGTAGGGCAATAGGAGAGAGGAATGTAGAAGAGCTTTGCATCCCAGCCTGCGGAGTAGCGTGTGCGAGGGTGGCAGGACGTCAGGGCATGTTCCATGCAGTTGGTGACCAGGCAGATGTTGTGGCTGCCTTTCTTGATCATTTGTTGGAAAAACCTGTAAACTGTGTGTGGAAAACATAGTCTGTGCAACAATATAGGAGGCAAGCAAACATTTTTGGTAGCTAATGGAATAAAACAGCCCATGGGTACCTCCCCCAAAAGTCATTCCAAAGAAGAAACACTGAACTGTCCTTGATGCTTCAGAATGGAGATTCCTATGGCAGGACTGGGAGTTCTTGGACTTGGGTTTCTCACCTTCCTGTTAGCCTAGCCCGAGCTAGGTCAGCCTAGCTGAGCCAGGCCGTTCCCAGTGCTGCCTTCCCTCCAAACCCTGCTTTTTACCCATGCCTTTAGCTGAGGTTCAGGGCATGAGTGCATCCTTAAGCCTGGCACACGGGTCATTGTGATTACTTGGGCTGCTTGCAGCCTGAGTGGACACAGATCCAGGTACTTAGAGTGTCTGTCTCCTGGGGGAAGTCCCCAATGCACTCCACACATCATGCGGTGCACTGTGGGACTCCCGGAGGCCAGGACATGCTCCAAATCTCCACCAACATTTAACTATTGTCTGGTGGGGCAGGTAAGTGGTGCAATAAGTAGTGCTCCCCCACCCGTCATGTGAATGCCCTTCCAGAAATGTAACTCACGGGTCTCAAAGTATTGTTGTCCGTAGGATTCTTTGATGTTGCAAGGCACTTGACTCCATATATTCTTAAAATCCTCCACTGCTATTTTTGCAATGTCTGTAATGAAAGAGCCAGGCTCAACAATGCTGACCCAAACCCCAAAATGGTGGAGCTGCCGCCTGCATTGGAACCAAAGAGAACAAGAAACCAGTCACCTTCTATGGATCAATCATAATCATCCTGATGCATTATTGATTTTTAAATAGTACCACTGAGGATTCTAGCTCTCGGATCTTCTGGCCCTCCTGATCCCTTTCCTTATTTTATTTTATTTTATTTATTAGATTTATATATACCCTTCCAAAATGGCCCAGGGTAGTTTACCAAAAGTTAAAAAACACAATTAAAACAGGTTAACAGTTAAAATCAAACTACAAAACAGAATAAAATGAATTAAACAATTCAAACAGCTTAAAAAAAAACCCTGGAAAATCAGGGCAGCAATTTAAAACAGTTTTCCAGTCATTTACAAACCCTGGTTTTAAAGTTTATATGCTAGAAACTGTTTCTCAAAGGAGCAGATGTACCTCCTGTAAAAGCAAGAGAAAGCCCAACTGAGTTTTTCTTACATGTATATACCACCCCATACATGAGAGTCCATGGGCAGTTGTTACAAAGACTGTAAGTTGATAGTATGAAGGCTTTCTTGTAGAAAACATGGCAAGAACAAACTCCCTTCTTTCCAGCTATCCAGAGTCAGCACTAGGTTGCTCTGTGCCCTCACTGCCCCATGGACAAAATAGGACCCTGCACAGCTTCTCCCCTTCCCGCCCTTGGAGAATGAGAAAAAAGGAGCTGTTAGAACAAAGGACTTGGCCACACTTGAAGGGGAAGAAGAACTGCTGCTGAAGCTAGTGAAGGATGTGGCAGTGGCAGCTCATCAGAAGAAGAGTTGGTCTTGCTGAGCCCTTTGTTGGCAGCTCCTCCACCTCCACCCATCAGCCAGTGGCAGCGTCCCCCAGGCCTTTGTGCTATCTCATCACCTGCAGGATGCTCCCATTGGCTGGTGGGTGATGCCCAGCAGCAGCATTGATGTGCCAGACATTTCTCAGTATTGCTGCCACTGAAAAGGCCAGGTCGCTGGGTATAGACTTTCGGGCCCATGCCCAGCCTGGCCCACCAATGAGTTTGGCCCTGCCCCTATCTCCTCAATTTGCTTATTATGTATTTCTATGAACATGCATACATAAGAACAGCCCTGCTGGATCAGGCCCGTGGCCCATCTAGTCCAGCATCCTGTTTCACACTGTGGTGCACATTCCTCATTCACTACTCAATAAGTTTCTCCAATGGGCTTTAAACATTTTTTTAAAGTTGATATAATAAACTAAATGGCACTTTAACACAACTGATGAATTGCGGAGGCTGAGTGAGTGACAGAACTGCCACCATGTGTGGGCTGTGGGGGGAGTGCCGCTTCAGCAGAAGCTCCCTGAAGAGGAGGTCACTCCAGCAGGGATCTGAGTCTTTACTTTTCAAGGTTCTGCTTGCAACTCCCCTGGCACCATCTCAAACTGTCCAACAAGTTTGCAGTTTGACCGAATCAGTTTGCCGGACTGCAAATTCCGGCAAACGTGGAATTTGGACCACTATTTATTTATTTATTTATTTATTTATTTATTTATTTATTATTTAACCACCCAAACTTTCATCTCTGGGTGGTTAACAAGGACATAAAAATAATTAAAACCAATATAAAAGGTTAAAACAGTTTAACAATTTAAAAACAGTATAAATTTAAAACAGTATAAAATTAAAACTACAAATTTAAAAAGCTGAAAAAGCTTTGGTGAAGAGATGGGTCTTCAGATTTATTTATTTTTAAGTCAGAGATGGGGAGGATTGCATCTCAGCAGGGAGCGCATTCCACAATCACGGGGCAGCAATCAAGAAGGCCCGTCTCCGTGTGCCCATCAGACGAGCTGGCGGTAACTGGAAATGGACCTCCTCAAGTGACCTCAGTGGGCGGTGGGGAACATAACGAGGAAGGCGTTCTCTTAGATACCCAGGGCCTAAGCCATTTAGGTCTTTATAAGTTATAACTAGCACTTTGTATTCTGCCCAGAAACCAATTGGCAGCCAATGTAGCTCCATCAGCAAGGGTCTAATGTGGTCTCTCCGAGATGACCCGGAGACCAACCAGGCTACCGCATTCTGAACCAACTGAAGTTTCCAGACCATGTACAAAGGCAGCCCCACGTAGAGCGCATTACAGAAGTCCAGTCTGGCGGTTACCCACAAATGTACCACTGTTTTGGGGTCATTGATCTCAAGAAACAGATGCAGCTGGCGTATCAGCTGAAGCTGATAAAAAGCATTCCTGGCCACCACCTAAACCTGAGAAACCAGGGAGAGGTGTGGATCCAGAAGTACTCCCAGATTCCTGTTCCTTTTGAGGAAGTGTGACCCCATCTAGAACAGGTAGGTCAAAATGGTCTCTGGAGTTCTGACCCCGCACAACAAGTACCTCCGTCTTATCTGGGTTCAGCTTCAGTTTATTCTCCCTCATCCAGCCCATTACTGCTTCCAGGCAGGCATTCAGGGAAGATATGCCATCACCTAAAGAAGTTGACATGGAGAAATAGATCTGGGTGTCATCAACGTACTGATAACACCCGGCTCCAAATCCCCAGATGATCTCTCCCAGCGATTTCATGTAGATATTAAAAAGCATTGGAGACAATATGGAGCCCTGAGGGACCCCATATAAAAGCTCAAGTTTTGAAGAGCAACAGTCTCCAAGTGATAAAATCTGGAATCTGCCTGAGGGATAGGAGCAGAACCACCGCAAAGCAGTGCCTCCTACACCCAACTCCTTCAGACGTTCCAGAAGGATACTATGGTCGACAGTATCGAAAGCCACCGAGAGATCCAAAAGGACCAACAGAGTCACACTTCCTCCACCAAGTCCTAATTGGAGATCATCTATCAGACTGACCAAGGCAGTCTCCACCCCGTAGCCCGCCCAAAAACCAGTTTGAAATGGGTCTAGATAATCAGTTTCTTCCAAGACCACCAGGAGCTGGGAGGCCACCACCTTCTCAATCACCTTACCCAACCATGGGAGGTTGGAGACAGGCCTGTAGTTATTAAACTCTGAGAGATCCAAGACAGACTTCTTAAGAATAGGTCTAATGATTGCCTCCTTGAGACAAGGAGGCATCCTGCCTTCCCTCAGAAAAGCATTTATGATTTCCACCAGGCCTCCTCGAACATCCTCCCTGCTAGATAGAACAAGCCATGTCGGACAAGGGTCAAGAGAACAAGTGGTAGGCTTCACTGCTCCAAGCAGCTTGTCCACATCCTCAGGAGTCACAAACTGAAACCGATCCAGTCGAAACACATAAGAGGAGTTGTCGGACACCTCCAATTCAGACATTGAATTAATTGTGGAGTCTCTGTCTAAGTTGGCCCGAACCCAAGAGATTTTATCTGCGAAAAATTTTTTAAACACCTCACAGCGGGTAACTGATGACTCCAAATTCTGGTTCAGGGGAGTTGGGGCTGATACTAGTCCCCACACAACCCTGAACAACTCCACTGGACGCAAGTTCACAGAAGCAATATGGGCAGAAAAGAACTGCTTCTTTGCCACACGTATCACCTGAACATAGATCTTTAAATGTGCTCTATGACATAGTCTGTCGGATTAAAGTCGAGTCTTTTTCCACTTGCGCTCCAGCCACCTACCTTGCCACTTCAGTCCCTGTAGATCTTCCGTATACCAAGGGGTCAGTTTTGAAGCAGGTCGGAGGGGATGCTTAGGAACAATCTTGTCTACTGCCCTGGTGAGCAAGTTGTTCCAATTCTCAACCAGGGCATCAAAAGGGTCACCATAAAAGCCAACATTTAATCCCTCCAAGGCTTCTTGGAATCTTACTGGATCCAATAACCTTTTCAGGTGGACCATTCTAATTGGCTCCTCGCCCCTGCCGAGGTGGGAAGTGGTTGTAAGTCCAACCTTAACCATATGGTGGTCTGTCCATGACAATGGAGAAATCACAGGAGTCCCTACCCACAGAACACCACCCTGATCAGAGTAAAAGACCAGATCGAGCATGTAACCTGCAATATGCGTCGGTCCAGAGACCACTTGGGATAGGCCCATGGTTGTCATGGCCGCTATGAACTCCTGAGCTGCCCTGGACAAATTGGTCCCGAAATGAACACTGAAGTTCCCCAGCACCAAAAGTCTGTGAGACTCCAACGTGAATTCTGCAACCATGTCCGTGAGCTCAGTAAGGGATTCCATCGGGCAGCAGGGCGATTGGTACACCAACAGCGTGTGGCCCAGGGGTCGGTGTGGATTTCCACCCGAGCAGTGATGGTGGCAGGGGGGTGGGGTGTTGTTGTTTTTTTTAACCAACAACACCCAAGTTTTGGAGTGGCCTGTGGGCCCAGTGGGAAGGCCTTTGTGGCATCTAGGGGGTTGGGGCACTTCCCCTCCCCGCCACGGGCAAGTACATGGCTCTTTGGGCATACAGGTGGGTAGGCTTCCCCCACTTTGCCTCTACAGGCCACTTCGCTGGGGTTGCAAGGCCTTTTTTAGGCCTCTATCCCTAGTCAGTCCTGTGTGGGCTTGTCTGCTGGGTGGTGTCAGCATTTAGTGGCCAGGTCTTTCATTTTGGAAACAGGTCCTCAGGCCTGGGATTTGCTTGTGTGCTACACCTGAGAGGCCCCTGGCCTGTGCTTTTCTAGGTTTGGGGGGCCTGTGCTACACTGATGGGCCCCGAAAAGGCCAAGGGGGAAACGCGTGGGGCACCTGTCCGGCCTTGGCCGAGGCCTGATTCTTCATCAGAGGATGACTGGGACATGGGCGCTTATTGCGCACCTTGAAGTTCTTGAGAAAGAAAAACAGGGGGCGGCTAAGGAAAAAGAGAAAGGGGCAGGGGCATAACTACCAATAGGCAAGGAAAGACAGTCATCTTGGGGCCCCCCAGAGGCATGTCACATGACTCTTCACCCACCCATGTTGCACCCCCTATGAATTATGTTGAGTCTCTTGGAGATTGGCAGTAGCAGAGAGTTAAAAAACTAGATTCAATGTGAACTAGACATTCACCGTATTCATAATGAGGATGTGAGTGTGAGTGCACTATATATTGTGAAGTGTGTTTGTGTGTGTATATCAGTGAGGGGCCCATTTTAAAATCTTGTCTCTGGGCCCACTCCAATCTTGCTACTCCCTGGAAAGGTGGACCATCTGGCATTCCTGCTGAGCATAAGAGGGTCACCAGGGGGGCTAAGAAAGCCAAACTCATGCAGTCCCTGTCTGCCAGGCTGGATGTTTTAGAGTCATGAGGGCAGCAGCCGGTCCAGACATTGGTGGACTTAACTTTGGACAACACCAGTCCTGCGCCTGCGTTGGAATCATCTGGCAATGATGGTCACACTCTGGACAGGCAGGGGTCTGGTAGGTCCTTGCACCACACTTGGCCTTGGGGAATGCCGCCCATGGCACCTATATATAGCCCATACAGGTGGCACCCAGGCATGTATGGCCCTTCACTCCCTTATGGGGCATGTGCACAGGTCTGGCAAGGTGGTGTAGCCCCTTTGGTTGGAGCCCCACCAGCAGTTCCTTATGGAGCTGCAGAGGCTCCTGGAACACAGCCCCCTTATCCACCGTGTGATACCTCCCTCCCCTTGGGTGACCATTTGTTGCCTGCTGTTAAGGAACACATTTGGTGTGGGGAATCTGTTGATATCTTTCAATTATTATTCAGGGAACCCGAGCCGGTAGTGAAGGATGGGGAACAAAAAAGGGAGGAGGAGAAGTCAAAACGCAAGCTGGTGGAACACAACTGGGCTAATTGGCTGTCAGCATACATGGTCTATATGGGCGTTATGCTGCAGGTGCACACGTCCAAGGGCCCCGCTCTCGTTAAATACATGGACATCATATACCAGGGGTACATGGATTTTATGGGGAATGCCTGGGAGTGGTACAATCATTCCTTCAGGCACAGGGCAGCATTGAACCCTGCTATCCCCTGGGTTAGGCAACATCAGGAGCTTTGGCTTCTTATCATGACCTCCTCGAGGCCCATTCAAGGGGAGCGTGCTGACGGCAGCCATTTGATATCTAAGACTCCTGCAACTCTGTCCCCTGGGCCTGTCGCTGCACAGGGTGTTCAAAGTACCCTGCCATGCTGGGCATTTAATACCAGTGGAAAATGCAGTCGATCACCCTGCCGCTTCCAGCACGGGTGTGGCTTCCGCGGCGGAAAGTATGCCAGCCTCCACTGCCAGCACATCAAAGGCTTCAGGGGCGGCCTTAGAGACCCACCAGTTGGTGGCCAGAAGGCTGGGGGTGCTCCACAAGGGGGATCCCATGGAAAAGGGCCTCAGCCCAATTAGGATCCCAGTTTTTTCCCACCTCCTGGAAGAGTACCCCCTTTAGGACCAGGTGGCTTATTTGTGGGAGGGTTTCAACTTTGGTTTTCACATCCCTTATGTTGGTCTGAGAAAGCATTGTCCAGCCCCAAATCTGAAGTCCGTCCTGGGGATGGAAATGGTGGTGCTCAAAAAGATTCGCAAGGAAGTAGCCTTGGGACATGTTCTTGGCCCTTTTGAAGAGCCGCCCATGCTGGACTTTCACATCACCCCACTGGGGGTAGTGCCCAAGAAGGCACCGGGCGAGTATAGATTGATTCACCACCTTTATTTCCCACACGGCGCTTCAGTGAATGATGGGATCCCAGCAGAGCTCTGCTCTGTGAAGTACACCTTATTTAATCAGGCGGTTAGGGTGGTCCGTTCATGTGGGCCCGGCGTGCTTTTGGCAAAATGCGACATAGAGTCTGCATTTCGCCTGTTCCCAGTTCACCCCGCCGATTTTAACCTATTGGGTTTTGCGTTTGAGGGCCAGTATTGCATTGATCACACCCTGCCCATGTTTTGTCTCGTGCACAGCCTTCGAAGCATTTAGTTCCATATTGGAATGGGCGCTTTGCTGGAGGGCTGGGTTGGTAATGACAGCTCACTTTTTAGATGACTTCCTTTTCTTAGGAAGGGCAGGGACCAGGCGATGTAGGCGCCTCCTAGATGGTTTCCAAGCTCACTTTGCTCGGAGCTGGGTGTCCCATTAGTGAAGGATAAAACTGAAGGACCCTCCACCATCCTTACCTTCTTAGGAATCGAGCTGGACACTCAATACGGAAGCTCTAGGCTCCCACAGGCGAAACTCAAGACCTTGAGGGCATTGTTGCAGGCCTGTCGCCAGGCGCAAGGTCACATTAAAGCAGCTACAGCAGCTTATTAGACATCTAAATTTTGCATGCCGGGTAGTAGTGCCCAGCCACCCCTTCTTACGTCGGCTCTGTGATGCCACTAGCGAAGTTAGGAGTTGGCACCATAGCATTAGGGTGACTGCTCCTATGCGGGCTGATCTGGAGTTATGGGCATCCTTTCTGGACTCCGATAATGGTGTCTCCTTCTGGGGGGATTCCCTTCTGTTAGAGGCTGAGCTTCAGGTCCAATCGGATGCTGTGAGTGGCCTGGGTTTTGGCATCTATTTTCATGGGCACTGGTGTGCTGAAAGGTGGCCAGATGCCTGGGTAGATGGGGATATTACCAGGGATTTAACATTCCTGGAATTCTTCCCAATTGTAGTAGCTATACACATATGGGCTGACCTGTTTAAAAACAAGACCATGTGCTTCTGGTGTGATAACCAGGCCATGGTCCAGGTCATCAACCGGCAGACGTCTAGGTCCCCTAGGGTTATGACCTTGGTGAGGGTCTTTGTAATGGCATGTTTAACTAATAACATCATGTTTGTAGCCTGCTATGTGCCTGGTGTCCAGAACAGCTTGTCGGATGCGCTGTCTCGTTTCCAGGTGCAGCACTTGCATCAGTTGGCACCAGAGGTGGAGTCGGAGCCTGAAAAGATGCCCCCTTGGCTGTGGAGCCTTGGTGCTTAGAAGCGCAGAGAACTGTTTGGGTCTCTTTGGCTCCCAACACTAGGGCAGCATATGGTAGACAGTTCAGGGCCTTCCAGGAGTTTAGGTTCTAGGAAGGAGTGGCTCAGGTATGGCCTTCACCCGCTGAACACCTGATGCAGTTCTTGGTTCACCTTAAGGGTAAGGGGTTATCTCCCAGGGCCCTGGCAGGTTACCTAGCAGCCATTGCTTTCCACGCTAAAGCTCAGGGTTTTTGTGACACCACAGGGGACTTTAGAGTAAGAAGGATGCTGGAGGTCTGGGCCCGGGAGTGTCCGGTACAGGCAGACCGTCGTATGCCCCTTATGCCCACAGCTGTTCAGGGTGCCCTGGAACGCTTCTCGTCCATCTGCCAGTCCCCCTATGAGGCTGCACTCTTCTGTGCGGAAGATGTTGACTTGGGACCAGCCTCAGAGCAGCTGCGCCTTCGGTTTTCCAAGACCAATCAGAAGGGCAGGGAGCAGCTAGTTTCGCTATACCTGGCTAGCAACGTACTCTTGTGCCCTGTGCAGGCATTAACATCTTAGGCAGTCCTCCAGGGGTCCACAAGCAGGTGCCTGTTCGTGCACGCACATGGACGGCCCCTTTCTCAGTATCAGTTCTGGGCGGTGGTGCAGCGAGTCCTGGCAGTGGCAGGGGTCCCCACGGAGCACTTGTCCCTGCACTCATTCTGTACTGGAGCAGCTTCGGCGTCCTCCCGATTGCATCTCTTGGGCGAGGCTATTGAGTGCATTGGGCATTGTCAGTCAGCCACATATAAGAAGTATGTGTGCTAAGGACTGGGCTGCAGTCACTGGTTGTTTTCTCCTTTCAGGCACAGTGCGACATGCTGAGAGGGCACGGGTCCTCATCCTGGGTCATTTGATTGCGTTCTGGGCCCGTAGAGCTGCATGTGGGGTTCAGCCTGGAACACAACTGGGACTCAGGAAATGGGCATCTCCTGGATTGGTCGTCGGGGCATGGTCATTGCCCAGTTTTTGCCTTGGCTGCAGGAATTCCTGGTGACTAATCCACCACCCAATATCATCGTGGTGCACCTGGGAGAAAATGATTTAGCTATGCAGTCAGGGTTTTCCATCCTCTGTAACATGCAGAGGGACATTGCACAGGTTTTGGACTGGTTTCCAGGGATCTCAGTGATCTGGTCCGCCATGCTGCAATGCAGGGTTTGGAGGGGGCCAGGGACCCCTATTGGATTGACAGGGCCCACAGAAAAGTTAATGCCCAAATGGCACGTTTTGTAGGGGCCCATGGGGGTGGTTTTGTGGCACACCTAGACATCGTTTTCTCGGCACCTGGTTTGTAAAGAGGGGATGGAGTTCATCTTTCATCCAGTGGGACGAGGTCGTTTCTTAGAGACCTGGAACATGGATTGGCTGCTTTTTTGCGAGGTTGGTTGGGCAGTTGGGGGCTAACTAGGCTAACCCCCACTATGGCAGGTACAGTACAGTCGGGAATAACTTTGCTGGCTGGTGAACACCTTCAGGTAAGCGTTTGGCCATAGGTTGGCCAGGGCAACTCTCTAGAGACTGCACGGCTCAGGGAGATCAGCCCTTGACCGATCTACACTGTCAGGCTAAGCTCCCTGGAATCGCTGGATGGCTACCGGGGTGTGTGTGTGCGGCTATGGCAGAGTCCTGGCACTAGGCCGGCTAGGATAGGCAGCCCCTGTTTTAGAGCACTGGGGCTGCCTGGAGCCCAGGTGTATTGCCCTATGCCATAGGCTAGGCATGCCCTGTTGGCGCATGCCTATTGATACCACACTGTATGGGGTGGAGAGCCAATCCCTGCTCTTTTTAATTCTGTTGTTCTGAAGTTAAATAAATCATGGCCCTAATTTATACCAATACCTTGTGTCTCGTGTCTTCTTGGGTGCTGGGCAAATTCACTTGACATTCTCTGCCCATTTGTAACCTACATTTGAAGTTCGGTGGGCTGTCTGAACCCATTCATAATTTCTTTTCAGAGTTATTTTGTAAAAGAAGAATTGATTCATGCACTTGTGCTGGGTACAAGACATAAATGTGAGATTCAAAAGATCCAATTATTTGTACGTCTTCAGTTGTGTTGTAGAAAAGGAGATGTTTAATTTACCAAGAAATGCTTAGTATATATTTACTGGAAGTTATTTTACAGTAGTTCTTAACTTAGGTCTTCCTCTTTAATATAATCCAAACAATCTTCCACTTCATGAGTTGACAAGACAACAGTTTTTGTTTATGACTAATATAACTTAGCTGGAAAACCCCACCAATACCTAATTCTTTCTTGTAATTTTTAAACCACTCAACTAAATTCTTTTCTCTTCCATAATGTTCTAGGGGATATCTGACAGTTTAATAATTTTTCTCCATTAATTTCAAGCCCTGGATTTTGCCTTATAATATTCCAAACTAATGGCTTTATAATTTACTCAAAATTTTACTAACACATCTCTTGATTGTTTTATTTTTTCCAAGTATTTTAGCAATTTTTGCATTAATTCTATAGACAGATTTGAGATATATTTGTTCTTCACTGCTTATAACCAAAATATGTGCAACTTGCTGTTCCATAAACATTAAATTTCCTTTTTCTGCACCCTCCAGTATCCTTCTAAAAATCAGATATGTCCATCTTATTTTCATTTTGATCCAATAGCTGTTCCAGTCTGAGTATCCTTTCATTTATGTCCTTAAATCCATACATGTGTTTCTACTCTCATCTTAAGATCACTTTCAAATTCTGATTGTGCTTGAACCAATTGTTTAACTCTCTCATTTAAAATTTTATTGTCAATTTCGCTTAATTTTGTTTCTAATGTTTTAACTGTCTGATCTAATTTCAGTTTTAAATGCATCCAGTTCTGCTCTCAATACAGATGTAAACTCTTCCGGTGCCATGTTTCCAATGCCTCAGTATTCTGTTTCCCACTAGTTTTTGTTGTCTCCTTTTTCTGTATGAATTGTGTTATACATTTTTGACCTCATTACTGTACCCTATACAAGTCTCACTCAAGGGAAACAAAATAGGCTACACATATTTAAGAAATGTTCTTAGTAACTTATTTACCAAGAAATAAAAAATTTCAGTGCCGTTTAGGACTCCATCTGGGTCCATATCTCATTCCTTCAAAGCAGCTAAATGGGTTACTTTAATCAAGCAAAAGCAACATCACTTAACCAAGCAAAAGAGAAAGCCATAGGGCTGGTATTTTACCTCAGGTTGTCAGAGAAGGCTTCCACACCATACTTGGCTGGGCAGTAACCTCCTCCAAAGCACGCGAGTCTCCCCATCACACTGGCCACATTGACCACCCTCCCTCTGGCTTTTTTCACCAGAGGTAGCATGTGCAGCGTCACGTCAATCACCCCAAGCAGGTTGACATTTATCACCTTGGCAAAGTCATCCTTAGTCAGCCAATCATCAGGAGCTGCTGGAGAACCAATGCCTGCATTGTTCACCAAGCCCCAGAGTCCTGTGTGAGGAGAGAAGATACTTAGAAAATGTTATGCTAAAAACTAGAGATTTTCTGTTTTGTGTAGTGTCTATAAGGCCACATAGCTTTGTGGTCCCTACCAAATGCAGATATACATTCAAGAATCAAAAACGTTTCAGTGTAAGTTCTACCTTAACTTTCACAAAACTGAAGAATGAAGAAGGTACTATCTCACATGTGTTGCTCTGAGAACTTATCATTCATTCATTCATTCATTCATTCATTCAATTTTTATACCACCCTTCCAGGAAGGCTCAGGGTGGTTTACATCAAAACAAAACCATTAAAATCAGTTAATGATTAAAACAGAAATTATAAAACAGTATAAAACAATAATAATTAACAATTAAAACATCTTAAAATGGCAATTAAACAATTAGAACAATTAAAAAACCCTGAAAACCAGGTTACAACATTAAAATCTATTAAAACAATATTAATTAAAAGCCTGGGTGAACAGGTGCATCTTTAAAGAGTTTTTTAAAAGCTGTCAGAGAGCGGGAGGCACTTATTTCATTAGGGAGCACATTCCAAAGCCTTGGGGCAGCAGCGGAGAAGGTCCATCCCTGAGTAGCCGCCAGATGAGCTGGTGGCAACTGTAGACGGACCTCTCCTAATAATCTCAATGGGCAGTGGGGAAGAAGACATTCTCTTAAGTACCCAGGCTTTAGAGTTTTATAGGTTCTAACCAGCACTTTGTATTCTGTCCAGAAACATATCAGCAGCCAGTGTAACCCCTTCAGTATGGGAGTAATATGGTCCCTCTGAGATGATCCAGAGACCAACCTGGCTGCCGCATTCTGGACCAACTGTAGTTTCCGGTCTACATACTAGGGTAGCCCTATATAGAGCGCAATCCAGTCTGGAGGTTACCGGCAGATGTACCACTGTTTTGAGGTTGTTCATCTCAAGAAATGGACGCAGCTGACATATCAGCCAAAGCTGATAGAAGGCACTTCTGCCCACTGCCTCAACCTGGGACACCAGGGAGAGGCTTGGATCCAGAAGCACCCCTAGACTGCATACCTTCTGGGGAAGTGTGACCCCATCCAGAACAGGCAGATCAAAATTGTCTCTTGAGTTTCGACCCCTCACAATGAGTACCTCCGTCTTATCTGGATTCAGTCTCAGTTTGTTATCCCTCATCCAGCCTATCACCAACTCCAGACAGGCATTTAGGGAGGTTATGCCCTCTCCTGATGATTCTGTCATGGAGAAATAGATTTGGGCTATTTAAGATTTGTGCTATTTACCTTAAGCTCTATGCTTGGGGGCGGTGGGGGGGAGGGCCAATTCACATGTCCATAAAATAAAGGGTAGGAGGCAAAATACCCAGGAATCCACAGGAATCCCTCCAGCCTAGGTTCTTCAAACTAGGGTAAACCAGATTCTGTAACCAGGTCTAAACAAAGGTAGGAGAAAAAGAGAGCCTTCCTACTCTGCTCTTATGGTTGTGTGGATCCACTCACCTATCATGCAGCTCTTGGGGCAGAGCAGCCATTGGAACAATAGAGAACTGTGGCTAGAGGGTCTCCAACCATGTAGGTGCCACTCTGCAAAGCACACTATGATCCAGTCTCTGCAACCATTTCAGCAGGTCTGGGTCTGCCTCCTGTTCCTCAGTGTCCAATCAAAGGGTAGTTGCTGATATGAGACTTTCCCCTTCTGCTGGCAGCTCAAAGCATGCTTGGAAAGCAGAGGGACCAGGGGAACCTCCATGGTAGCATGGGGCTTAGCTCTTGATTTGATCAATCAACTCCCCGGCTACTTTATCCATGGGTGTCCTGGGTTTGGTGACCCAAACAGATGTTCTGATCATCTGTGACTGCTATAGGCTGCTATGAGATTACGGTCTCAACTTTAGGAGCTGTTTTACTGTTTTTAAAGTAATCTATCCTGGATGCTTGTACACTGCTTTATTGTGTGTTATTACTATTTGTGTATATTAGTTATATTTTGTTATTCTGATTTTTATCTCTTGGCTGGCCAACGGCTGTAATAAAAACTGATTGATTGACTGCTAGAGAAGGAGTGTGCCACCTTGTGGGTGGCACATTGACACATGTTTCCCTGTATACTTTCTTAGGATTGGGCTCTAAAACTGTTAATCAGCTTTGCAGAGGGTTTGTTATCACAATTTACAAGCATATCTTTTAAACAGAATCTCACTGCTGGCCTTGCCTACATACAGCACAACATGACAGGAGTAGGAAGACTCTGTCACCTTTGTTCCCCACACATCCTTTCACCCATGTGGTTGCTGCCTCAACACTTTCTGTGCTGGTGACATCCAGAATGGTGGTTTTCAGGCGCTCTGAGGTGGCCTTCTCCAGCTGCTCTGCCCCCTTCTGGGTAAAACAAGCTGCCAACACCCGCATGCCCTGAATATCCAACTGCCTGGCCAGCTGGTTCCCAAAGCCAGAGTCACAACCAGTGATGAAGACATATCTCTCTGTCAGGTTGTCCACCGTCTGTCTCTCCCGGTACCATCGGCGAAGGAAGTAAAGCCCCACTAGGGCAGCCAGGTACAGCCACATGGCTAAAAGCTGCAAGGCAGAAAGAAACAAGCAGAGTGTAAGAGCTGGGACAACTACAAGTCCATCAGCTTGTGAAAACAGAATTTGAATTTCCACTCAGCCACAAAGTTCACTAGGTGACTTTGGGCCAGTCACTACCTCCCAGCTAAACTACTGCATAGAACTGTTGCCAGGATGAAGTATAGGTGCAGGAGGGGAAATGAACACCTGGAAAGCAAAGTAGGGCAAAAATGGCAATACATTAACAAATGGTGTTCTAGCAAGCTGATCCAAATCCAATGACCATACCATGCTCTCTTTGCATACAGAGATTTTTACTAATTGAGGGCCAAAGGGAATGTGTCATAGGCACTTTGCAGATTAAACCTTACCACAGTGTCACTACAGATCTGCAAATTGTGCTTCCATCTTGCCTGTGTTATCAACATTGCAGTCCCTGCCCTGTGCTGTCTGCAAGGTGCCATTCACATTCCCGATGCCTTGTTTCAGATTTTATCCTTGCGTTTTAGTCCTGCAACATTGTTAAAAATGTGGGAATTATCTTTGGTAGAGAAACCCCTTTTTCATCATAGCAGAGTGCACAGAGGCACAAGACAACGGATTAAGTTAGGCATGCATGTATGCTGAGAGTAAAGTAACTTGGAGCCAGTTCATAGTTTCAAATCAATATATATGGCATTTATTAGATAACTCCATTCTAGATAGGAAAGTGAGGAGTTAGGATCTCTAATCTAGCTAGCTAGCTGGATGCAGATGGATTCTGCATCTCTGCACACATGGTGCAGGGAGAGGAGCTTGCTTGCATGTTGCAAGGTAGAAAGAACAGGAAGAGAAGGGAGGAAGTGACCCTGAGATTAGCAATCTACATTCCAAAGGGATAGTTTTAGAGCAATAGAGAAGGGATGATCAATGTCTTGACCCTCTAGCCCTCTGACTCACTAGTCTGTCCTCCTTTGTCACTGAGACAAGAGACAGAGCAAAGTCCTTCACTTCCAACAAAAAATATAGCTGTATTTTTTCCATTTTAGGGTGTTTGGGGCAAACTAAAAAAGACTGCTCCCTCTGCTGGTGGATTTGCACAAGTCCCTTTAATTCTGTTGTCAATTCGCATTTTACGGTGGTTGTAGCCTGTAATCTGGAAAGCGCCATGGGTAGGCATCCTGACAAAACTTACTTGAGGAAGTCCCATTGAAATCGAAAGGACAGGGTTAGGCATGCCTAACTTGCTGTTCAATTTCCATGGGATTTTTGTGAATACATTTGGTCAGGATGTCAGCTACTGTCTCCTGCATGTGTTTTCCCTTTTATAACTACTGTTGGGGTTGGGTGGCGTGGAGAGCAGAGCAGAGCAGAGCCAGACTGAGACTGTGCTGCGAGTGGAAGAGGGCTTTTGTCTTTTTTAACTGCTGCTATTTTCCTACTGAAAACCACAACCACCACTATTCTGTGGTTATTTGCTGTAATGGCTCCTTTGGAGGCAAACCTCAACACACTGTTTTTTGTGGCAAGGGGTGAGATTTTCAGCACAGACAAAGCTTCTCTCCATGAATGCCATGGTACTGATCCAAACCAGCCCTCCCTCAGTAGCTGCTTTGTTTGTTTTTTCCCTTGGGGACACACACACACAAATGCAGGACATTTTCCAATTTAGTCTGAAGTCAACTCATACATATAATGCCCAAAGTCAGAATAAAACATACTAATTGGCAAACTGAAACATGCAAGGGCGGGGGGGCTCCATTTGTTTGATCAATGTTCTTGATTCATTCTGAGTGCCAGAATTTGTTTTCTTAACACAAAATTTGGGTTTCCTATATTTGCACAATTAGGTTTTCTGTTGTTGCTGTGAAGCAGAGTATTAAGAACTTGGGAAACAGATACCTACAGATGAATTCCCTCAGAACTAACCTGACCTCTTCTCACTATAGGTGGAGGATCAAACGTTAGATTACATTTTTATATTTAAGAAACTCCCTGGAAATAGAAAAAAAAATAGCACATCAGAGAGAAGCTAGGCTGAACCTTTCTCTCTGGCATGCTTGTTCTCTATGTGCTGGAAAGCTTTTGAAGTATCTTACAGTGCTCACATATAGTATCCCATAAGACAGTATAAGGGCGATGAAATACGCATTTCTACACGTCAAATCTTTTTTCAATGACCTTCTTTAACGCACAATTGCAAGTTACAAGTTTAAAAACATTAAAAGCTTAACTAAACCACAGATGTAGTAAAATAGCAAATGTTTTGATGTAAGACAACATCCTCAGTGCTATACAAAGATGGCTGAGTCTTGTTCTTAAATACAAATCCACACCATGATTCAGGTAAAGAACTGAAGGCAATCAACTAATCCTGTGCAGCTCCCAATATAACATAAAAGGAAAACAGTGGGAGGAGGAGGAAGTGTTCTTTTCAAATGCAAACCAGGGCAAACCCTGCTTAGCAAAGGGAACAATTCATGCTTCCTACCACAAGACCAGGTCTCCTCCATGACCCCTGAAAATTTGTCCCTAGTGGTTGCACAAAGGTTACAGAGTGCTTCACAGGAGCATAGGAAGCTGCCTTATACCAAGTCAGACTATTGGTCCATTTAGCTCTGTATTGTCTACGCAGACTGGCAGCAGCTTCTCCAAAATTACAATCGAACACAAAAGAGGTATTACTTAAAATGAGATGCGGAGGGGGGAGGAATCTGAATACTAATGATGTATGTGGTGCAGGATCAAAATACCTTAAGGATATGTAGTAAACAAAACCACCACCATGAAACTATTAATGTACAAATTTTATCAAAACTATTTATGTAGTATTCGGTAAGTCAGAGCAGCATGTGGCAAAGGTGCACAAAAATTACAGCATGAAATATAATTTGTAGCACTAAAAGTTTCCAAGTTCTTTATCAGCACAGGTGGACTATTACATCAAGTAGAAGAAAATTAAAGTTAAATAAGGTTTCAAGAATATTTCTGTTTCTAAAATATTTTGTTTCTAAAAAACAAAAACAATGCATCACTAAATAGAAGAACTTATATAGAAAATGCATTCCAGTTTATAACAAAATCATTATATATATGATAACATCTCACTGAACAGTTGAAAGTCCTTTTTAAATTCAAGATCTGGGGAAAATGGCATACGATTTTTGTTCCATTATATTCCCCCCTCATATCGATTTGTAGTCATCCTAATTTTCTCTCTCTGATACCTTATTATTATGAGCCATAGGATATTATTATTATTATTATTATTTCTTGTTTATACAGTCAGAGAGGTGTTATTGACTGGTTTGTTTTATCCGCGTGGGCGGGCGAGGTGCGTGAAAAATTCCTGATGCTATTTATGACCAAATATATCCTCTGCTATAAATAACCAAACATTCATAACTTATAATTTGGTTGAGCAAGAAAATGGCTCTCAGTCCTCAATGTGACCAATTTGCTGTCCTCTTACAAACGGAAAGTTTAGATGCTGGGGCAGAAGGATTGGGGTAGAGGGAACAGGCAGAAGGCTTGGGGGGAGGGGAGTAGGAGCAACCGGTGGTGGCCGCAGACTCTAGCGATTGAGTGAGACAGGTAGCGGGGGAGCGGCAGCGCAGGCGAGAGAGGCACGCGGGGGAGCGGCAGCGCGGGCGGGCGAGGCGCGTGGGGGTAGCGGCAGCGCGGGCGGGCAAGGTGCGTGGGGGGAGCGGCAGCGCGGGCGGGCAAGGTGCGTGGGGGGAGCGGCAGCGTGGGCGAGCGATGCACACGGGGGAGCAGCAGCGCGGGCGGGCGAGGCACGCGGGGGAGCGGCAGCGCGGGCGAGGTGCACGGGGGAGAGACAGCATGAGCGAGGCACGCGGGGGAGAGTCAACGCGAGCGAGAGAGCTGTTGTGGGGGGGAGACAGAGCGAGTGAGAGAGCTGTGGGAGGACCAGCCAAACAAATTCTCCCAACTAACCCCAAAAAGGAAGTGAACTACCGCACAGATGCTCTGTGCGGGTTCAGCTAGTTTTTATTATTATTTCTTGTTTATACAGTCAGAGAGGTGTTATTGACTGGTTTGTTTTATCCAGA